>NC_137725.1:166491-192337 GCF_964034855.1 Anser brachyrhynchus | reverse complement strand
GGTCGGGGGTAAAAAGGGGGGTGGGGGGTAAGAAGGGGGGGCTTGGGGGGGGATATTGGTACTGGGGAGGGGCGAAGGGGTTGGGGGGGGTAAAAAGGGGGGGGGTTGGGGGTAAAAGGGGGGGTTTGGGGGGGGTAGAATGGGGGGGGTAGAAAGGGGGGGGTAAAAAGAGGGGGATACTGGCTCTGGGGAGGGGCAAAAGGCCATGCCCCCCAATTTCTAGCCCTGCCCCCCCCAATTCCACCTGTGCCCCCCAATTTGCCCCCCCCTTGCCCCCCACATCCAGCTCTGCCCCCCCCATTTCCAGCAGTTCCCCCCGATTTGCCCCCTACCCCCCCCAATTTGCCCCCCCCGTCCCCCCATTTCCACCTGTGCCCCCTCAATTGGCCCCCCTTGCCCCCCCACATCGAGCTCTGCCCCCCCAATTTGCCCCCTGCCCCCCCCATTTCCAGCAGTTCCCCCCCAAATTTGCCGCCCCCCCCCCCCCCCCAAATCCAGCTGCGCCCACGACCCGGCTGTGGCCACGCCCCCCTCCCTCCCGGCCACGCCCACTTACCACAGACCACGCCCCCATCCACCAGGCCACGCCCCCTCCCGCGCCGCTCGCCCCGCCCACGGTGCGCAGGCGGGTGGGCGTGGTCCCGCGCCGGCGGCGGGCCAATGGCAGCGCGCGTCTCATGGGGCCCAATGGGAGGCGGCGTCTCTGCGGGGCCCAGGGAGCCGGAACCGCGGCCGGGCCGGCGGGGAGCGGGGCCGGGACCGGGACCGGAACCGGAACTGGGGAGCGGAAGCGGAACCGGAACCGGACCGGGGCCGGTGCGTGAGGGGCTGGGGGGCTGCGGGGGGGGGGGGCCTGGGCCGGGGGGGGGGGCCTGGGCCGGGGGGGGGCGGGGGAGCGGAGGGGTTTGGGGCGGGGGGGGGCGGGGCTGGAGGCGGAATTGGGGGCTTGGGGGGGGGGAATTGGGGGCCGGGGGGAGGATTTGTGGGGTCGGGGGTGGGATTTGTGGGGCCGGGGGGGGGCAATATAGGGTGGAGGGGAGTTGTGGGAATAATGTGGGGCCGAGCGGGGATCTGTGGGCCGGGGGGGCAATGGGGGGGGGGGGGGGCGATGTGGGGCCGGGGGGCGATGTGGGGCCGAGTGGGGATTTGTGGGGCTGAGGGCGGGGTTTTGGGGCTGGGGGAGGAAGTGGGGCTGGGGGGGCAACGTAGGGTGGAGGGGAGTTGTGGGGCCGGGGGGCGATGTGGGGCCGAGTGGGGATTTGTGGGGCTTGGGGGGAGTTGTGGGGCCAGGTGGAGATGTGGGGTTGGGGGAAGTTGTGGGGCTGGGGGAGGACATGGGGCTGAGGGGGGGGTAATGTAGGGTGCAGGGGAGTTGTGGGGTGGTGGGGGGTGGATGTGGGGCTGGGGGGGAGTTGGGGGGACGGGGGGGATGTGGGGGTGCAGGATATGGGGGTCTTCAGGGTGCGGGGGGGTCAGGGCAGACGTGGCTGTGACATTCGGGGGCTCAGGATCTGGGGGGGGGCTTTGGGGTCAGGATGGGGGGGGCTTTGGGTTTCAGGGTGGGGGGGGCTTTGGGGTCAGGATCGGGGGGCTTTGGGGTCAGGATGGGGGGTGTTTGGGGTCAGGATCGGGGGGGCTGGGACTCCAACCCCATTGACGTTGCCCGTTTTGGGGTCCTGGAGCCTCCAGCGTGGGGCCGTGCCGATCCCGGGTGGATTTTTCCCAGGAAGACGCCAAAAACGCGCGCGTGCTCCCGCTGGGTCCGAAACCCCGCTGCTGCTGGGATCGGGGAGCGAAACACAAAAAAAACCCTATAACGGCCCCAAATCCGCCCCTATTGCTAGAAACGGGGGCGCCGGCGGCCGGCCCCGTCCCTCCCCGCCCTTGCCCGCGCCGTGACCTTTGAGCCGCGGCCGCCTGCGGCTCCTGACCTCGATCGAGGCCTCTGGCGGGGGAGCAGAAAGAGGCGAAACCACCCCAAAATTTGGCTGCTCAACGCGCCGGGGCAGAGTTTACCACCGGGGACGTTGCCGCATGGGGTTTTTTTTGGGTTTTTGGGGTTTTTTTTTGGCGACTCGGGGGCTCGGGGTCCTGCAAACGCTCCCTGCGCCGAAATTTGGTGGCTGGAGCCGATCCCGAGCCCCTTTGGGGTTTTTTTGCGCCCCCGTTGGGCCGCCGGGGTTGGGGCTGCTGCACCCAGAGCTCCTGCCGGGCGTGCGGGCGCCCAAAGTAAAGTTTTTTTTGGGGTAAAACCTGGTTATTTGGCATCTTTAAGCACCGGGCCACCGCGGCAAACCCCCCCTGAGCCTTACTGGGGCTGAAAAATCCCGATTCCTTGGGGTTTTCCCCGTGGGGCGGGGTCGCAGCTCCACGTCCGTCCTCGTTCCCCTGGAGGAGCGGGGACCGGAGCTGCGGGGCGCTGAGCCGAGGCCCCGGGCCCCTTCGGTTGGCAAAAAGGAGGGGAAAAATAATAATAATTATAATAAAAAAAATAATAATAATAATAAATAATAATAATAAAATAAAAGTGATTCGGCCGCGTTGGCAGTGAGCAAACGCGCTCGGGGGGGCTGAGCTCGGGGTGGGAGCGGTGCCGGTGGGGTGGGAGCGGTGCCGGTGGGGTGGGAGCCGTGGTCCTGCACCCCTCGGGGGGGGGCCCACGGACCAATTTGTCAGCCCCAATCCTCCCCCCCTCCCCGTGTCCCCACGCAGGTGACGACATCGCCGCCGCCGCCTGGGGACCGGCTCCGCGTTATGCTCCAGCTGACGGCGAGGTCGGTGCCCGGGGGGGAGAGGCCAGGGGGGGTTTCCTGGTCCCGTTCCCGTTCCCCCCCCGCACATCCCGCCCCGTTAACCTCGTCCCCCCGCCCCGCAGGAGATGTCTCTGTGCCAGTGCGCGGTGAAGCACAGCGAGTCGGACCCCGAGGGCTGCTGCTCCCCGCCCGGCGGCGCCCTCAAGGTTTCCCTGCACTGGGGCGGCGCCGAGGAGCGCGAGCGATGCCAGAGCTACGCGCAGGGCACGCCGAGCGCCGAGGAGATCTGCATCGACCTCGCGCGGAGGATTGGTGAGCCCGGCCCCGTTCCTCACCCCCCCCCCTTACCCCACCCCACCCCGAGCTCTTCGTACCTCCGAGCTCCCCCTTTTCGCTTCTAAAAAAGCGGCTTTTTTTTGGCAACGAGCCCTCGGTCAGAATCCGGCCCTCGCCCTCGCTGGCTTGGGGTCGGAGAGCGATCCTCACACCCCAGGCTCGCCCCGCCACCGGGGGGGGGGGGGGGGTTTCGCTTGGCGAGCTGCGAAAAACGGGGGGGGGAAATGAGCGGGAGCTGCGGGTCCGGGGGCTTCTCGCAGCCCCGAGCCACGGCACGGCGTCTTTTTGAACCCGGGTTTGCTGGAGCAGGCTGCGGCTCCCGCCTCGTCGGCCGAACGCTCGCGCTTCGGGCCCCAAGCGGCCTCGCTTCGGGCCCCAAGCGGCCTCGCTTCGGGCCCCAAACCGCCTCGCTTCGGGTCCCAAGCGGCCTCGCTTCGGGTCCCGAACGGCCTCGCTTCGGGTCCCAAACGGCCTCGCTTCGGGTCCCGAACGGCCTCGCCCGGGGTCCGCGCCGCCGGGAATCTGGCGGCTGGGAGGGAAGCAGCAGAGAATTTTTATCATTTTCGTGTTTTTTTTTTTATTTTTTTAACGTTTTCTGCCGTGAATTTCCGCCTCAACGCCCGCCCTCGGCTCCTCCTCGCCGCGTTGCCTTCGCAGGCATCACGCCGCTGTGCTACAGCCTCTTCGCGCTCTACGACCCCCAGAGCGGGACCTGGCTCCCCCCCAACCACGTCTTCAAAATCGGCAAAGACACCGACCTCAGGCTGCTCTTCCGCATGAGGTGAGGGCGCCCGCCGAGCCTCTCGGCGCAGCCGGGCGCCGTTTTTAACGCAAGAAATACGCCCGGGGCTTTGCCGGGGCCGCGCTGGCTCGCTCCCGTACCCTCGCGGGGCGGGCAGCTGGGGGAACGGCCCGCAGACACGCGCCGAGCTTGGCGCGGGGCCGGCGAGCTGGCAGGGCTCGGCTCAATCCGGCCCCGAAGGATCAAACCGGGAGCTGGGCGGCTTTGGAGCCCGCGCCTGGGTTGGAAAACCGAATTGCTCCGCTCCCGGGGCCGCTCTGCCCGCGTCTCTCCGCCGCCCCGCTCAGCTCCGTCCCCGGCAGGCCCCGGTCCCCCCCCTGCGGGCAGCGTTTTTTCGCTCAGGGCCGCGGCTCCGTTTCCTGGCCTCGCTCCCTCGCGGCGAGGTTTTCAGGTTCCCCGGCGATCCCCGGCCCCGCCGCTGCCTTTCCTCCCGAGGCGCTGCCGCTGGCGGTCTCGGGAGGGGGGACATTTTGAGGCCGTGCTGTCGGGGTCTGAGTCAGAGCGAAGGTAAAAGCGTGGGGAGGAGCAGCCCCGGGGGTTCCTCAGCCCGCGCCCGATGCGTTCGAAGCGACCCGCGGCTCCTCCTGCCTGCTGGGGGGACTGGGAAGGAGCTGACGCTTCCCCCAGCTTGTCCTCGCGGGGGGAAATATTGCCGCCATATTTTTGGGGGCCACGAAGCCCTCTCTGCTCGGGTTTCGGAGCCGGCGGCTGCAGGCAGCGCTCCTGCCGCGCAGGGACGTGGCTTTTGGGGTTGAGGGGAGCGGAAAAGCGCTGCGGCCGCGGGGCTCTGCCCGCCAGGCATCCCCCCCCCCGGCGAAACCCTGCCGCCCGGCACGTGCGTGGCGCGGAAAGCTCGAGCAAAGGCTGGGGGGGGCGGAGGGGGTGGGAAGAGGTCGCTTCCCCTTGGCTTCCCAGCGCCCGAAGCCTCGCTGCGGGCTCGGAGGGCGCCCGGAGGCCGCACCCGGTTCTCGGGTCGGGGTTTTGAAGCGGCGTCGACGGCGCCGTTTGCTCCCAAAACGCCCGCCAGGAACCTTCCACTCCTTCCTCACCCCCCCCACCAAACCCCGTCCTCTTGGGACCGGTGGCGAAAACCCTCCGCCGGAGCAGGGAGGCGTCGTTTGGGGGATTTTGGGGTAAAACCAGGGAATCCTCCATGCCGGAGCGCGGCGCTGAGCGGCGCGGTGCCCCGCCGCAGGTACTACTTTCGGAACTGGCACGGGATGAACGAGAAGGAGCCGGCCGTCTACCGCAACGCCCCGCGGCCGAGCGAGGGCCCCGACGAGAGGCTGCAGGGGGGGGCCGTGCTCGACAAGGCGTCCTTCGAGTACCTCTTCGAGCAGGTGAGGGGGCCGCGGGCGGGCGCCGGACCGGCCGGATCCCGGTGGGGTCGGGGCGGGGAGCACCCGAGGGCTCGGCCCCTTCGTCGGGGGCGCTTTGCCCCAACTCGGGGTGCTTTGGGGAAAGGGCGAACGCGGCCGGGGGCCCGCTGGGGCACTCAGAGGTGTTTTTTTTTTTTGGATGGGCTGAGGGGATCCCGTTACAGCGGTTAAACAATAAAAAACGGAGGAAAAAAACCCAGAAAACGGAGGAAAAATAAATAACGGGCAGACAAAAATAAATAAATAATGGCGGGAAAAAAAAATAAATGAACGGGGAAAAAAATAAATGACAAGGAAAAAAAATAAATAACTGAGGAAAAAAATAAGTAAGGGGGCGGAAAAAAAAATAAATAACAAGGAAAAAAAATAACTGAGGAAAAAAATAAGTAAGGGGCTGGAAAAAATAAGTAAGGGGGGAAAAAAAGTAAGTAATGGGGGAAAAAAGTAAATAACGGGGGGGGAAGTAAATAACGGGGGGGGGAAGTAAATAACAGGGGGGGATAAAGAACGGGGGAAAAAAGTAAATAACGGGTGGGAGAAATAAATAATGGGGGAAAAAAATAAATAACTGGGGAAAAAAAATAATGGGGGAAAAAAATAAGTAACGAGGAAAAAAAATAAGTAACGAGAAAAAAAGTAACAAGAAAAAAAATAAGTAACGAGGAAAAAAAATAAGTAACGGGGGAAAAAAATAAATAACGGGGGAAAAAAGTAACGAGGAAAATAGATAAATAACGAGGAAAATAGATAAGTAACGGACGTGAAAAATAACGTGGAAAAAGCAGCCCCGGAGGCGGCGCAGGGTGTTTTCCCCATTGTTTAGCTTTTCCTCTGCCTCACCAGGGGAAGTATGAATTCATCAACGACGTCGCGTCCCTGAAGGACCTGCAGACGGAGCAGGAGGTCCAGAGGTTCAAGAACGAGAGCCTGGGCATGGCCGTGCTGCACCTCTCTCACATCGCCATCAAGAAGGGCGTCTCCCTGGAGGAGGTGGCCAGGAAATACAGGTGAGAGCCTGAGCGAGGTGCCAAAAAACCCACGGACGTTTCCGCTCCGGGCTTTTCCGAGGGAGCCTGCTAGAGGCTGCTGCGAGAGGGCAGCAGGAGACAGCGCAGGAGGGGGCGGCCTGCCCGCAGCCGTGCCCTCGCTCTCCCTCTTCCAGCCGATTTTCAGGAGGCCGTGGAGATGCTGCTGGGCTGCCTGGGGCACAAACCCGGCGCGAGGTTCGTTCTGCTGACCCGTTTCTTCCCCCCCTCCCCCTCCGCAGCTTCAAGGACTGCATCCCACGCTCCTTCTACCGCCAGATCCAGCAGAACAACTACCTGACCAAGTTCCGCATGAAAACCGTCTTCAAGAAGTTCGTGCAGCGCTTCCAGCGGCACACGGTCAGCGCGGGGAAGCTGACGGAGCAGGACGTCATGTACAAGTACCTGGCCACCTTGGAGCACCTCGCGCCCCGCTTCGGCAGCGAGCTCTTCCCCGTGCTCTCCTTGGAGACCTCCTCCGAGGGCGAGAAGGCGCCGCTCTACGTCAACGGGGGGCACGCGCAGGCGGAGCACGGCCACGCGCTGCTCCCCAGGGACCCGCCCGCTACCCACGAGGTCCTCGTCACCGGCACGAGCGGCATCCAGTGGCGGCCCGTGCCTCCCGAGGTAGGTGGGCGCTCGGGGTTTTGGCCACGGCGGGGTGGGACGCGGCGGAAAGAGAAGGAGCCGGGGGGTCCTGGCGGACGACGGGTTGACTGTGAGCCAGCAGCGTGCCCTGGTGGCCAAGGGGATCCTGGCGGGCATTGAAAGGAGCGTGGCCAGCAGGTCAAGGGAGGCGATCCCTCGATCCCGCCCTGGGCAGGCCTCACCTGGAGTGCTGTGGCCGTTCGGGGCTCCCCGGTAGAAAAAAAGACAGGGATCTCCTGGGAAGAGGCCAGCGGAGGGCCACAAAGGTGACACGGGGCCTGGAGCCCTGGGAGGAAGGGCTGCGAGACCTGGGGCTGGTCAGCCTGGAGAAAAGACGACTGAGAGGGGATCTCATCGATGTGGATAAATACCGGAGGTGTGGGAGGCAGAGGGACTTGGCCAACCTCTTCTCAGTGCTCTGTGGGGACAGGACAAGGGGCAATGGCCACAAGATGGAGGCCAGGAAGTTCCGCGCCAACATGCGAAAGAAATTCTTCAAGATGAGGGTGACGGAGCGCTGGGACAGGCTGCCCAGGGAGGCTGTGGGGTCTCCCTCTCTGGAGATATTCCAGGCCTGTCCGGACGCCTCCCTGGGCAGCCTGCTCTAGGGAACCCGCTTTGGCGGGGGGGTTGGACCCGACGATCTTTCGAGGTCCCTTCCAACCCCTTCGATTCTGCGATCCTGTGAAAACCTCACGCCCCCGGGCTTTGCCACCGCCTCGTTGCGGTTCGGAGGCCGGACGGGGCTTGGGGAACCCCGAGCTCCCTTCCAGTTCATCCCGCTTTGGCCACGCGGCTTCGAGCGGCGCCGTTCCCCGGCGGCGCGCCCGATTCCCTTTCGTCTCCGGCTCCGCAGAGCGTCGAGGCCGTCTCCCACCGAGGCTATTTCGGGAGGAAAAGCAGAAGCAAGGAGCCGGAGCCCCGGGGGCCGCGCCAAGCGGAGCCGAGCGAGCCCAAGTGGTCGCATTTCTGCCACTTCCGAGAGATCACGCACGTCGTCATCAAGGACTGCCGAGTCAGCATCAACCGGCAGGACAACCAGTGCCTGGTGAGCGCCTCTGCCCCGTCCCGACACGCGGTGGGGGGGCCTCGGGTTGGGCTCTGGGGGCTGAAAGGGGGCAGCGAGGAGAGGAACGAGGGTTTCTCCTTGTTTTTTTGTGTGTTTTTTTTTTTTCTCCTTGGTTTTGTTTTTTTTTGTTGTTTTTTTTTCCCCCCTCCCTGAGTTCTGCGCTCTCTCCTCCTCGGGCTGGCTGGGCGGCGGATTTGGGGCGGCCTTCCTCTCAGTCCGGCCGATCCCTCGTGTCCCCCCCCCAGGAGGTGCTCCTCCCGTCCTACGAGAGCGCCCTCTCCCTGGTCTCGCTGGTGGACGGCTACTTCCGACTGACGGCGGACTCCAGCCACTACCTGTGCCACGAAGTGGCGCCGCCGCGGCTCGTCATGAGCATCCTCAACGGCATCCACGGGCCCATGCAGTACGTCTGGCATCCCGGGGGACGCCCCGTGGCCCTGGGGCCGGGCTCGAGCCTCTCCCCTTCTCCCCCCTCGCTAGGGAGGAATTCGTCTTCGCCAAGCTGCGGCGGGAGGAGCACGAGGAGGGGCTCTACGTCATCCGCTGGAGCGTCCTCGACTTCAACAGGATGATTCTGTCCGTGGTGAAACGGGGCCACCAGCAGGTACGGTGGGCGTCTACGGAGATGTGCGAGCTGGAAACTTGCTTTTTGCCGCTTGGGTCGTATCGGGGGCTCGGCCAGCGGTGTTTCCATGTGGGAGGGCGAGGGGAGCAGCTTTGAGGTGGAGCATCCTGCTCCTGCAGGGATTTGGCAGCAACGGTTTTGTGTCCTGCACATATTGCTGCTAAATCCCTGCGTTTTTGGGTCCTGCATCTTTTTCTGCTAAATCCCCGCAGTTTTGGGTCCTGCTCCTGTTCCTGCTAAATCCCTGCAGTTTTGTGTCCTGCTCTTTTTGCTGCTAAATTCCTGCAGTTTTGGGTCCTGCTCTTTTTGCTGCTAAATCCCTGCAGTTTTGAAATCCCTGCAGTTTTGGGTCCTGCTCCTGTTCCTGCTAAACCCCTGCAGTTTTGGGTCCTGCACCTTTTTCTGCTAAATCCCCGCAGTTTTGGGTCCTGCTCCTGTTCCTGCTAAACCCCTGCAGTTTTGGGTCCTGCACCTTTTTCTGCTAAATCCCCGCAGTTTTGGGTCCTGCTCTTTTTGCTGCTAAATCCCTGCATTTTTGGGTCCTGCACCTTTTTCTGCTAAATCCCTGCAGTTCTGTGTCCTGCTCTTTTTGCTGCTAAATCCCTGCAGTTTTGAAATCCCCGCAGTTTTGGGTCCTGCTCCTGTTGCTGCTAAATCCCTGCAGTTTTGGGTCCTGCTCCTGTTGCTGCTAAATCCCCGCAGTTTTGGGTCCTGCACCTTTTTCTGCTAAATCCCTGCAGTTTTGGATCCTGCACCTTTTTCTGCTAAATCCCCGCAGTTTTGGATCCTGCTCCTGTTGCTGCTAAATCCCTGCAGTTTTGGGTCCTGCTCCTGTTGCTGCTAAATCCCCGCAGTTTTGGGTCCTGCACCTTTTTCTGCTAAATCCCTGTGTTTTTGGGTCCTGCTCCTGTGCTGCTAAATCCCCACAGTTTTGGGTTCTGCTCCTGTTCCTGCTAAACCCCTGCAGTTTTGGATCCTGCACCTTTTTCTGCTAAATCGCTGCAGTTTTGGGTCCTGCACCTTTTTGTGCTAAATCCCCGCAGTTCTGGGTCCTGCTCCTGTTGTTGCTAAATCCCTGCAGTTTTGGGTCCTGCTCTTTTTGCTGCTAAATCCCCGCGGTCCGCGGTTTTGCTGACCTGCTCAGCAGATCAGGGAAGGGGAACGACTCCGTTCGCTGGGCGAGCAGCGGGCAGGCAGAGCCGCGAGCTCCGGGCGGTGCCGGCCCCGTTAGGACCGGGGTCGGAGCTGCCAGGCTTCGGGCCCCGGAGCTGCGCCGCCCGTCCTCTGACGCCGCCTGCCCTCCCGCAGGGCCCCGGGGCGCAGGGGGCCCTCAAGTACAGGCAGTTCCGCATCCAGAAGAAGGGCAGCTCCTTCGTGCTGGAGGGCTGGGACCGTGAGTTCCCCACTCTGCGCGAGCTCCTGGACGTCCTCAAGGGCTGCACGCTCAAATCCGGCGAGGAGAGCTTCACGGTGAAGAGGTGCTGCCCGCCCAAACCAGGAGGTAGGAGGGTGGCTCTCCTCCCCTCTCGGGAGCGAGGGCACCCGGTGGTTTCTGAAGGCTCGCTTCCCTCTTCCGGCAGAGATTTCGGACCTGCTGATCACCTGGAAGGTGAAGGACAGCGCGAAGCAGATCCTAAACCTGACCCAGCTCAGCTTCCACCAGATCCGCAAGAACGAGATCACGCAGGTCGGGCGCCCCGCCCGCGCGGCAGCCGGGTTTTGGGGACGGGGCGTGCGGAGGATCCCGAATTCCCGGTCAGGGCATGCCACCAAACCCCTGCCACCGTGCGAGGGAAGGGCAGAGACGCATTTTGGGGTTGCTTCGGTGCTTTGTTCCTTCCCTCTGCGAGGAGGAGGCGAAGCAAAGCAGCGGCGCTGTCATCTCGGGGGACGATTCCTTCCCTGCCACCCACAGCACCAGCAGGGGGACGGGGAGAGCGTTGGCTCGTGCCCGCCGCCCTGCCGCTCATTTTCCTTCTCCCTCTGCCCTCAGCGAGCCCACCTGGGGCAGGGCACCCGCACCAACATCTACGACGGCGTGCTCAACGTCTGCGGCGCCGCCGGGGCCGACGACGAGGCCGAGTACTTCTCCACCGAGCCGAACAACAACAGCAGGGAGCTGCACGTGGTGCTCAAAGTCCTGGACCCCAGCCACCGAGACATCGCCCTGGTGAGCCCGCGATCCGCCAGCGCGTCGATCCGGGTTCCCCGGGCAGCTTCGTGGTGCCCCCCCCAGCTTCGTGACCCCCCCCTTTCGCTGCTCTCTCCGCAGGCGTTTTTCGAGACGGCCAGCCTGATGAGCCAAGTGTCGCACGTCCACCTGGCCTTCGTGCACGGCGTCTGCGTGCGGGGCTCCGAGAGTGAGTCCCGGGCTCGCCGGACCCATCGGCCGCCCTCCGGAGCCGTTCCCGGGGCCGGATTTTGGGGCTGCTGGCCGAAAACAACCCCTCTTTGTGTTCCCAGACATCATGGTGGAGGAGTTTGTAGAGCACGGCCCTCTGGACGTGCTGCTGCGCAAGGAGAAGGGCCGGGTCACCGTGGGCTGGAAGATCACCGTGGCCAAGCAGCTGGCGAGCGCCCTGAGCTACCTGGTGAGGGGCTGGGGCCGCGCCGGCCGCCTCCGCGCCGCCTCTCGTCCCCTCCGCCGGCGCAGCAGGGAGGATCGGTCGTTTTGCTCTGCTCTCCGGGCAGACGCGTGGGTTTTTTTTTTTTTTTAGCGTAATAACCTGTCCTTTCTCCCTCCGTCGTGGAGGTGAGCACCTGGGGCGGCCCTTTTGTGGGGACCCGAAACGCTGGAGCCGCTCCGGAGCTTCAGCTGGGGGCCGTGGGGCTGGGGCGGAGGAGGAGGAGGAGGAGGAAGCTGCCTCCCCTGCTTGCTGGGCTTCTGGCCAGCAGCTCGGGAAGGCGTGAGCTGTGCTGGGTAATCCCCAGGCTCCCGATGTGCCCCCCCCCGGCTCCGGCTTTGCGCGGAGGGGACGAGGAGAGAGGCAGGGAGGGGACGAAAGGCGGGGGCCGGGAGTGCCGCGGTTTTGTTTCCCGGTGCGGCCCTGCCCCGTTCCTCCTCTCTGAGGTCGCCTCTCCTCCTTTTCCCCAGGAGGACAAGAACCTGGTGCACGGCAACGTGTGCGCCAAGAACATTCTGCTGGCCAGGAAGGGGCTGGAGGACGGCTCCCTGCCCTTCGTGAAGCTCAGCGACCCCGGGGTCAGCTTCACGGTGCTGTCTCGAGAAGGTACCGCGCCCCGCGGGGCTCCCTGGGCTGGGCAGGGCTGGGCCCGGGCTTGTCGGGAGCTGGGAAGCCAGGTGCTTTTCCACCTCCCGTGGCTAGCCGAGAGCGTGGGTTATGCCTGAGCTGCTCCGGCAACGCCTGCCTGCCTTCCAGCCCTTAGTTTTGGGCGTCGGAGAGGTTTGGATGCGAGCCCCGCGACGGCAGCCGGCCCGAAAGCTGATCCCGCGGGGAGCTTCCCCTCCTCCGCCCGCGGGGTTTTGCGTCCTCCCCTTCTCGCTGACCCCTTCGCGCCTTCTCCTTCCCAAAGAGCGCGTGGACCGCATCCCCTGGATCGCCCCGGAGTGCGTGCAGGACATGGGGAACCTCAGCACGGCCGCCGACAAGTGGAGCTTCGGCACCACGCTGCTGGAGATCTGCTTCGACGCCGACGTCCCCCTCAAGGAGCGCACGCCTTCCGAGGTGACAGAGGCCCGCGGGGGGACAGCGGGGCGCTCGGCTTCCCCTCGGCCTCACGGCTTCGAGCCCCTCCGTGGCTGCAGGCGTGTTCGTGACCTGTTTTTTTTTTTTTTCCCTCCGTTTCTCCCCAGAAAGAGCGTTTCTACGAGAAGAGGCACCGCCTGCCCGAGCCGTCCTGCAAGGAGCTGGCCACGCTGATCTCGCAGTGCCTCAGCTACGCGCCCAGCGAGCGCCCGTCCTTCCGCACCATCCTGCGGGACCTCACCCAGCTCCAGCCCCACAGTGAGGCCCTGCCCTTCCCTCCCCTGCCCGTCCCTCGCCGGCTTCTCCCCGGCGCCGGAGCCGGGCCGATGCGGGCACAGCCGCAGCCAGCGTCTGCTTTTGGGAGCTCGCTGCTTCGGCCCCAGCGTGAGCCCTTCCCACGGGGCCCTTTGCTCCCCTCCCTGGCCAATTTTTGTCGGGGAGCAAAGCCCCAGAGCAGAAATCGCCTCCCGGGCTGCGGGGGCAGGAGCACGAAGGCGCTCAGAGCTCGGCTGGCCCCTGACCTCTCCCGTCTTTCGCAGACCTCGTGGACGTCACCTCCGTCAACCCTGACTTCCCCGTGTCCGACCCCACCGTCTTCCAGAAGCGCTACCTGAAGAAGATCCGCGAGCTGGGGGAGGTGAGGATGGATCCCCCCAAAGACGCCGAGGTCCTTTTGGGTGGGCTGGGACACGCGGAGGGGCTCGGACCCCCGTCGGATGTTCCCTTTGCAGCAGCCGGGCACAATTTATACGCTCCCATCCCCTCTGGGAGCAGCGGCCTCTTTCTGCCTTGATTTCCCCCAAAAATCCACACCTGAACGAGGCTCACAAGTCTTTATTTTCGACCCGTTGCCGCCGAGGCTGTCCCCTCTGCCCAAAAAGCTCCCTGACCCAGCTGGGGGAAGCCGGAACGGTGCCGGCGGCGTCCCCAATCCCTGCTCCCCCCCCCCAGGGTCACTTCGGCAAGGTGAGCCTCTACTGCTACGACCCCACCAACGACGGCACGGGCGAGATGGTGGCCGTCAAGTCCCTGAAGGCCGGCTGCAGCCAGCAGCTGCTGGCCAGCTGGAAGAGGGAGATCGAGATCCTCAAGACGCTCTACCACGAGAACATCGTCAAGTACAAGGGCTGCTGCAGCGAGCAGGGTGAGGAGGAGCTGCGAGGAGGGCACAAACCCGGCTTCCAGGCTCCGTTTCACGGAGCCTGAATGCGTTTCGCTCGATCCCCGTCGCCCCAGGTGGCAGGGAGGCTCAAAATACAATTTTGGGGGTGTTTCTCCTCCCCCTGGCTGGGGTTTTCGGGGATTTCTGCCTCACCTCCCGCTCCTCGGCCAGGGGAGAAGATCGTGCAGCTGATCATGGAGTACGTGCCGCTGGGCAGCCTGCGCGACTACCTGCCCAAGCACAACGTCAGCCTGGCGCACATCCTGCTCTTCGCCCAGCAGATCTGCGAGGTAAAGGCTCTGACCTCTGCCAAGACGTCCCCGAAATGGGGAAAAACCTCGGGGAAAAAGCACGGTGACAGCTGGCCGGGCTTCCTGCCTCTTCCTCGCGCCTCCGCCTCCCTTTTCGTCTCCCCCTAAGTGGCTCTAAGTCCCGTTTTCTCGCCCCAAAATGGTTCCAGTACAATTTTTTCTCCCTCAACCACCTCTAAAGCCCCCCTTCTTCCCCCATAAATCCCTCTTGATATAGGGAAAAACCTTGGGGAAAAAGCACAGCAAGAGCTGACCGGGCTTCCAGCCCCCTCCTCCCTTTTGGTCTCCCCCTAAATGGCTCTAAGTCCCATTTTCCCTCCCCAAAATGGTTCCAATCCGCTTTTTCCTACCCAAACTGCCTCTAAAGCCCCTCTTCCCCCATAAATCCCTCTCGATATTGGGAAAAACCTCAGGGTAAAAGCACGGCGAGACCTGGCTGGGCTCCCTGCCTCCACCTCCCTTTTGGTCCCACCCCTAAATGGCTCTAAGTCCCGTTTTCCCTCCCCAAAATGGTTCCAATCCGCTTTTTCCTACCCAAACTGCCTCTAAAGCCCCTCTTCCCCCATAAATCCCTCTCGATATTGGGAAAAACCTTGGGGTAAAAGCACGGCGAGACCTGGCTGGGCTCCCTGCCTCCACCTCCCTTTTGGTCCCACCCCTAAATGGCTCTAAGTCCCGTTTTCTCTCCCCGAAATGGTTCCAATCCGCTTTTTTCCTCCCCAAACCGCCCCTAAAGCCCCTCTCCCCCGCCCCAAACGCCCCGCCGCCCCTCCCCACGCCCCGTCTAAGCCCGTTTTCCCCCCGTCGCAGGGCATGGCCTACCTGCACTCGCTGCACTACATCCACAGGGACCTCGCCGCCCGCAACGTGCTGCTGGAGAACGAGAACGTGGTGAAGATCGGTGACTTCGGCCTGGCCAAAGCCATCCCTGAGGGCCACGAGTATTACCGCGTCTGCGAGGACGGGGACAGCCCCGTCTTCTGGTGAGCGCCACGGCCCCGATTGTGGCCCCGTTGGGTCCTCATTATGGCCCAATTGGGTCCTCGTTGTGGCCCCGTTGTGTCCCCATTGTGGCTGCATTGGGTCCCCAGTTGTGGTCCCAAATGTGGCCCTGTTGGGTCCTTGTTGTGGCCCCGTTGGGTCCCCAATTGGGTCCCCATTGTGGCCCCGTTGTGTCCCCGTTGTGGCCACATTGGGTCCCCAATTGTGGTCCCAATTGTGGCCTCATTGGGTCTCTGTTGTGGCCCTGTTGGGTCCCTGATTGTGGCCCCAATTGTGTCCCCCATTGTGGCCCTGTTGGGTCTCCATTGGGCCCCGATTGTGTCCCCGTTGTGGCCCTGTTGGGTCCCCGATTCTGGCTCCCTTGTGGCCCCATTGGGTCCTGATTTTGGCCCCGTTGGGTCCCAATTGTGGCCCTATTGAGTCCCCATTGGGTCCTCGTTGTGGCCCTGTTGGGTCCCCAATTGGGTCCCCATTGTGCCCCCGTTGTGGCCCCACTGTGGCTGCATTGGGTCCCCATTGTGGTCCCAATTGTGACCCAGTTGGGTCCTCATTGTGGCCCCATTGCGGCCCCATTGGGTCCTCGTTGTGGCCCAGTTGTGGCCCTGTTGGGTCCCCAATTGTGGCTCCCTTGTGGCCCCATTGGGTGCCAATTGTGGCCCTATTGAGTCCCCGTTGGGTCCTCGTTGTGGCCCCGTTGGGTCCCCAGTTGGGGCCCCATTGTGGCCGCATTGGGTCCCCAGTTGTGGTCCCAATTGTGGCCCAGTTGGGTCCTCATTGTGGCCCCATTGCGGCCCCATTGGGTCCTCGTTGTGGCCCCGTTGGGTCCTCGTTGTGGCCCAATTGTGGCCCTGTTGGGTCCCCAATTGTGGCTCCCTTGTGGCCCCGTTGGGTCCTGATTTTGGCCCCGTTGGGTCCCAGTTGTGGCCCTATTGAGTCCCCGTTGGGTCCTCGTTGTGGCCCCGTTGGGACCCCATTGTGGCCGCATTGGGTCCCCAGTTGGGGTCCCAGTTGTGGCCCCGTTGGGTCCTCATTGTGGCCCCATTGGGTCTCCATTGTGTCCCCGATTGTGTCCCCGATTGTGTCCCCGATTCTGGCTCCCTTGTGGCCCCGTTGGGTCCCAATTGTGGCCCTGTTGAGTCCCTGCTGTTGGGTCCCCGTTTATGGCCCCGTTGGGTCCCTGTTGGGTCCTCGTTGTGGCCCTGTTGGTTCCCCAATTGTGGCTCCCTTGTGGCCCCGTTGGGTCCTGATTTTGGCCCCGCTGGGTCCCCATTGTGGCCCCGTTGGGTCCCAATTGTGGCCCTGTTGTGTCCCCGTTGGGTCCCCCGATCCCACGCTGCCCCCGCCGCCTCGCAGGTACGCCGTGGAGTGCCTCAAGGAGTGCAAGTTCTACTACGCCTCCGACGTCTGGTCCTTCGGGGTGACGCTCTACGAGCTCCTGACGCGCTGTGACCCCGCGCAGAGCCCTCCCGTGGTGGGTTTCGGGTTTGGGGCCCGGGGCCGGGTGATCCCGGGGCCGGTTCCTCACCTCTGGCTCCCGTCCCGCAGAAATTCATCGAGCTGATCGGGGCCACGCAGGGGCAGATGACGGTGCTGCGGCTGATCGAGCTGCTGGACCGAGGGAAGAGGCTGCCCAGCCCCAAGGACTGTCCCTGCGAGGTAAATCCCGCGTCGCGCCGCCCCCTTCCCACCCCAAATGTCACCAGCACCTCGTGGGGCGAGGGAACGGGTAAAAATGGGGGGGGGGGGGGGGCAGAGCGTTTGGAAACGAGGCCCTCCCCCTCCGCCCCATAAAATCATCGCCCCTCCATGGTGTTTTTTTAGGACCCTGTCCCTTTTTTGAGCTCTTTTTCCCCTCCACCCCGTTAAATCGTCGCCCCTGATTGGCTTTTTTTTAGGACCCTCTCCCTTTTTTGAGCCTTTTCCCCTCCACCCTATTAAATCATCACCCCTGGGTGGATTTTCTGGGGACCCTGACCCTTTTTCTGACCTTTTTCCCCTCCACAACATTAAATCGTCACCCCTGGGTGTGTTTTTTTGGGACCCTGCCTCTTTTTTTGACCTTTTTCTCCTCCACCCCATTAAATCCTCACCCCTGGGTGGGACTTTTTAGGACCCCGTCCCTTTTTCTGACCTTTTTTCCTTTCACCCTATTAAACCATTGTCCCTCCGTGGGTTTTTTGGGGTCCTGCCCCTTTTTCTGACCTTTTTTCCCTTCACCCCATTAAATCCTCGTCCCTCTGTGGGTTTTTTTTAGGACCCTGCCCCTTTTTCTGACCTTTTTTCCCTTCACCCTATTAAATCCTCGTCCTTCTGTGGGTTTTTTTAGGACCTTGCCTCTTTTTTTGACCTTTTTCTCCTCCACCCCATTAAATCGTCGCCCCTGGGTGGGATTTTTTAGGACCCCGCCCCTTTTTCTGACCCTTTTTCCCCTTTTTTTTCCCCAGATCTACCGCCTGATGAAGAACTGCTGGGAGGCCGAGGCCTCCTTCCGCCCGGCCTTCCCCAACCTCGTCCCCATCCTCAAGGCCTTCCACGAAAAGTACCGCGCCCAGGCCCCCTCCGTCTTCAGCCTCTGCTGAGGGGGGGGGACACGAGCTCGGGACCCCCCCCCAGGTCCCTTTAGGGCCGGGGCCGGGCCCCCAGCTTTAGGGTTTTTTTTTCCTTTGGGGTGGGTTTTAGGGCAGGACCGGGTTTTGCTCCGGTTTCAGGGCCGCCGTGCCTCTCGCCGCCGTGCCTCTTCCCCGCTCCCCCCCCCCGCCCTCCTCATCCTCGCCTTATTCCCCCCCCCCCCGCACCAAAATGGGGCCAAACACTGTGAAACGGGACGGGGACGGCCCCAGCCCCTCTGCACCCCCCTTTATGGGGTCCGCGTTCCCCCCCCCCACCCCCGCCAAAAGTTGGGGACCGCCGGGGGCTCCCCCCCCCCGTTACCGTGAGCTTTAGGGGCGAGGGGGGGGGGCACCAAGAGGGCACACACCCCTTTTCCCCCCCGCGACCCCAAAAAGAGGGGGTTAGCGAAAGAATTTGGCACTTTATTGCAGTTTGGGGTTTCCGCTGCGTTTTGGGAGGTTTTTTTTGGGGGTGGGGGGGGCCTTGGGTCTCCCCCCACAAAGTTTTGGGGTATGGGGGGGGGGGGGGGTTGTGCTGCCCCTCCCTGCGTCCCCAGGGAGGTTTTTAGGGTCGGACGGAGCTGATTTGGGGGGGACGAGGGGGCTGGCCGCCCCCCCCACTTTGAACTGTACAAAAGGGGGGGGCTGCTTTGCCCCGTTCCCCCTTATTTATTGCCTGCTGTGTGATGCCGCGCCCCCCCCCCCCCGGCTATGGGGTGGGGGGCGGCCGGGGGGCCCCAATAAAGGTTGTAACGGCCCCTGTTGCTCTGCCTGCCTGGCTGGGGGGGGTAACGGGGGGCTGTGCTCCCCAGTAATGGAGTGGGGGGGCTTATGGGGTGATTTGGGGGGGGGCAGGGCTCCCTGGGGGCTTATAGGGTGATTTGTTTGGGGAGTTCAGGACTCCATGAGGTCTTATAGGGTGATTTGGGGGGGGCAGGGCTCCCTCGGGGCTTATAGGGTGATTTTTTGGGGGGGGGCCAGGGCTCCGTGGGGTCTTGCAGGATAATGTGGGGAGGGGTTAGGACTCCACAGGGTGCAGAGGAGAGCTTGGGGGTCCCTGTAGGACAGGGGTTTGGGGGTCCTATGGGGGGGTGTCAGGGCCCCCATAGGATTTGGGGGGGGGATTTTGGGGTCCCTATAGGACTGGGGGGGGATTTTGGGGTCCCTGTCAGGCTGGGGGCTTTTTGGGGTGCCCCATAGGGCTGTTTGTGGGGGCGCCTGGCTCCTCCATAGGGCCGGGGGGTGTCGGAGGCCCCTATAGGGCGGGGGGGGGTCCTGGGGTCCCCGCAGGTCGCGGCCCCTTTAAGACATGGGAGGGGCTCCGGGGGTTGGGTTCCTCGGGGGGCGTGGCCTCACCCAAGCAGCGAATGGGAGCGCGGGGGCGGTGACTTCACCTCCTCCCCCCCTCCCTTCCCCTCCGAACTGACCAATCCGGAGGCGGGATGCTCCGGAGCGGTTCCGAGGCAGCGGCGGACCAATGGCGAGGCGGCGTCTTGGCGGCGCTCTGCCCGCCTCTCGATGGTCGCGGGAGGCCGCGGGGGCCTAAGATGGCGGCGGCGGCGGCGGCGCCGGGGGCGGAGGGGCCGGGGCCGGGCCCGGGCCGAGCTCCCGAGGAGGAGCTGCCCCCCCTGGAGCCGGCCGAGGCCCGGAGCCGCCTGGAGCGAAGCGCCCGCCAGTTCCGCAACCGCCGCAAGGTGCTGATCCGCGGGCTGCCGCCGGACGTCAGCAACCAGGTGCGGGGGGAACGGGGCCGGTAACGGGGACCGGGGCCGGGGCCGGTTTGGGGCTGAGGAGGGGGAATCGGGACCGGCACCGGGGCGTAGTGGGGGGTAACGGGGGCTGGGACCGGGACCGGGACCGGGTCCGGTACCGGGGGGTGATGGGGGGGGACCGGGAAGTAACGGGGGTGTAGCGGGAACCGGGATCGAGGCTGGGTCCGGGACCGGGGGGGGGTAACGGGGACTGGGAACGAGACCGGGACTGGAACTGGGGGGTAACGGGGACCGGGACCGGGGGGCGATGGGGGATAATGGGGGCTGGGACCGGGACCGGGACCCGGGGCCGGTTTGGGGCTGAGGAGGGGGAACCGGGACCGGAACCGGGGGGTAATGGGGACCGGGGCTGGGACTGGGGGGTAACGGGGCCGGGGCCGGTTTGGGGCTGAGGAGGTGGAACCGGGACCGGGAGGTAACGGGGACCGGGACCGGGACTGGAACTGGGGCCGGTTTGGGGTTGAGGAGGAGGGATTAGAACCGGAACCGGGAGGTAACGGGGGAATAGTGGGGTCTGGGACCGAGACCGGGACAGGCACCGGGGGGTAACAGGGGCTGGGAGCGGGCCCGGGGGGGTGACAGGGGGTAATGGGGGCTGGGACCGGGACTGGTTTGGGGCTGGGGAGGGGTAACGGGGACCGGGACTGGGGAGTAACGGGGGCTGGGACCGGGACCGGTACCTGGGGCTGGGACCGGGACTGGTTTGGGGCTGAGAAAGAGGCACCGGTACCGGGGGGATAACAGGGCTGGAGGGGCCGGGGCCAGTTTGGGGCTGAGAAGGGGGGACCGGGGGCACAACGGGGACGGGGCTTTGGGACCGGGAGCGGGGCTGGAGGGGACCGGGACTGGTTTGGGTCCCAGAAGAACCGGGACTTGGGGGGGGGGGGTGCTGGGACCGGGAAGGGGCCGGGGCCGGTTTGGGGCTGAGGAAGGGGAACCGGGCCCGGGGGACAGCGGGGGGCTGGGGTTGGGACCGGGCCTGGGGGCCTCGGAGCTGCGTCCCCAGCCCTTCCCGCCCCGTCGGCCCTCAGCTAACGAGCGGCCCTCGCCTAACGAGCGAGCGGCGGGGGCACGTCCCGGTTCCCCTCTGAAGCAGCTCCTGCGGGGTGGCAGCACCGTCCCTGTCCCCTTCCCGTTAACATCAAAGCCCCTTAATGGGCGCCGAGCTCCCGATAAACGCGCCTTCAGGCCTCGCGCGGCGCCGCTTTTTGCCTAAAACCCCATCAAACGGCCCAAAAACCGCGGGGAGCGTTCGCTTTCCTCCCCTCACGCCCCCGGCCCCCATCTCCGCCTCCCTTCCTTCCCTCCCCGGTGCCAGGGCTTTGGGACCCCCTCGGGGTCTGGGTTTCCCCCCCCCCCAGCTCCGCTCTGAGCTCCGGCTCCGTCCCCTCCTGCTTCTGGTTTCCCTTTTTCCTCCTCCGTGAATCCCAAATCCCAGCGCGGGGCCGCAGGGCAAAGTCTGGCGCCGCACCCTGCTGCGAGGCCGGGCTCCGAGGGCTGGTTTTGGGGCCCGCGGGAGCGAAATTGGGGCCCGAAGGGGTGAAATTGGGGCCTGCTGGAGCGAAATTGGGACTTTATGGTGCAAAATTGGGGCCCACTGGAGCAAAATTGGAGCCTGATGGAGCAAAACTGGGACCTTATGGTGCAAAACTGGGGCCTGATGGAGCGAAATTGGGGTCTTATGGTGCGAAATTGGGGCACGTGGGATCAAAATTGGGGCCTTATGGTGCAAAAATGGGGCCCGACGGAGCAAAATTGGGGCCTTATGGTGTGAAATTAGGACATTATGGTGCAAAATTGGGGCTCGCTGGAGGCGCAGGAGCGCGTTGCCTCCAAATCCTCCCATCCCCGCGCCTGGGGAGAGGGAAATGGTTGGCCAGGAGCACCCTGCTGACCCCTGCCCCTCTCTCTCCGCCTGTTTTTTTGTTGTTTTGTTTTTTTTTTAGGAAGTCCACGAGCTGCTGAGCGACTACGAGCTGAAGTACTGCTTCGTGGACAAGTACAAGGGCACCGGTGAGTGCGCTGCCCCGGGGCCGCCGTCTCCTCGCGCCCCGAGCCCGTCCCGCTCTGACGGCGCCCCGCCTCTGGTCTCTTCCTTCAGCGGCCCCCGTCGGACCCCCCGTTTAGGCGGCGCCGAATCTCGGCGGGCGGAAAAAAAAAGCAAAAAAAAACCCCAAAACTTAGCGAGCCGTGGGGCTTAGAGCCCCGGGAGATGTCGTAGGTGCGGCATGGGGGTTGCGTTGCCTTCCGGTGCGGCGGGGACGCTTCTGCTGCTCGCCGCCGACCCGAGGGCAAAGCCCAAAGTCCCCGGCGGCGGGCAGGAAAAGCTGCTGGAGCTGCATGGGCCGCCCGGGCGTTTCCCGGAGGCGGTAGCGGGGCCGTCGCGCGCGCGGAACTCGGCCGGGTTTAACCCGCGGTGCTGACGGAGGGCGTCCCGGTGGCTTTGGCGGGGCTTAGCCGCGGGCTGCCTCCACCTCGAGCACGCGAGCGCGGTGTTTGCCGCGGGTTCGGGGAAACTAACGGCGTTTGGGGCGGCCGGCCGGGCCCCCGAACCCGCTCGAATCGGTCCCCGCTCTCCTCCCGCAGCCTTCGTCACGCTGCTCAACGGCGAGCAAGCCGAGTCGGCCATCCGCAAGTTCCACCTGAGCAAGCTGCGCGACAGGGAGCTCTCGGTGCAGCTGCAGCCCACGGACGCCCTGCTGTGCATCGCCAACCTGCCGCGCCTCTACAGCCAGCAGCAGTTCGAGGAGCTGGTGCGGCCCTTCGGCAACCTGGAGCGCTGCTTCCTCGTCTACAGCGAGAAGACGGGCCACTCCAAAGGCTACGGCTTCGTGGAGTACATGAAGAAGGACTCGGCGGCCCGGGCCAAGTCGGACCTGCTGGGGAGGCAGCTGGGCACGCGGGCGCTCTACGTGCACTGGACGGACGGCACGCAGCTGACGCTGGAGCTGGTGCACTCGCGGTGCCTCTGCGTGGACAAGCTGCCCCACAACTACGCCGACCTCGAGGAGCTGCGCGGGTCTTCTCGGCGCTCTGCCCGCCCACCTTCTGCCAGGTGAGTTGGGTTTGGGGGGCGTTTGGGGGGGTTTTGGGCCGGGGGTGGGTTTACGGGGGATTTCGGTGCGTTTTGGAGGGGTTTGGGGGGGGTTCTGGTGGCTTTTGGGGGGTGGGGGTGGGTGTTGGGGGGATTTCGGTGCATTTTGGAGGAGTTTGGGGGGGTTTCTGGTGGCTTTTGGGGGTGGGGGTGGGTGTTGGGGGATTTCGGTGCATTTTGGAGGGGTTTGGGGGGGTTCTGGTGGCTTTTGGGGGGTGGGGGTGGGTGTTGGGGGGATTTCGGTGCGTTTTGGAGGGGTTTGGGGAGGTTTCTGGTGGCTTTTGGGGGGTGGGGGTGGGTGTTGGGGGATTTCGGTGCATTTGGAGGAGTTTGGGGGGGTTTCTGGTGGCTTTTGGGGGGTGGGGGTGGGTGTTGGGGGATTTCGGTGCATTTTGGAGGGGTTTGGGGGGGTTTCTGGTGGCTTTGGGGGGTGGGGGGGGGTGTTGGGGGGATTTTGGTGCGTTTTGGAGGGGTTTGGGGGGGCTTCTGGTGGCTTTGGGCGGGGGTGGGGGGGGTGTTGGGGGGCGTTGGTGGCTTTTGGGGGACCAGGCGTGGGGTTTGGGGGGATTTCGGTGCGTTTTGGAGGGGTTTGGGGGGGGTTCTGGTGGCTTTCGGGGAGCTGGAGGTGGGTTTGGGGAGGTTGGTGGCTTTTGGGGGACAGGGGTGGGGTTTGGGGGGATTTCGGTGCAGTTGGGAGGCTGCGGGGGGGATTTCGGTGCATTTTGGAGGGTTTTGGGGGAGGGTTGGGGGGGGTTGGTGGCTTTTGGGGGGCCAGGGGTGGGTTTGGGGTGGATTTTGGTGCGTTTTGGAGGGGGTTCGGGGGGTTTGGGGGGGGGTTTCTGGTGGCTTTTGGGGGAGTGGGGGCCGGTGTTGGGGGGGATTTCGGTGCGTTTTGGAGGGGGTTGGGGGGTTTGGGGGGTTTCTGGTGGGTTTTGGGGGGGTGGGGGGTGGGTGTTGGGGGGGTTGGTGGGGTTTGGGGGGGATTTCAGTGCATTTTGGAGGGGGTTGGAGGGTTTGGGGGGGTTTCTGGTGGGTTTTGGGGGTGTGGGGTGGGTGTTGGGGGGCGTTGGTGGCTTTTGGGGGGCCGGGGTGGGGTTTGGGGGGGGGTTGGTGGGTTTAGGGGCACCGGCGTTGGGTTTTGGAGGCGTTGAGGGGCCGGGGCTGGGTATCGGGGGGATTTCGGTGCATTTTGGAGGGGTTTGGGGGGAGGGTTGGTGGCTTTTGTGGGGCTGGGTTTGGGGAGGGCGCTCGGGGCGGCTTTTGAGGGGCTCGGGGTAGTTTCAGGACGCTTCCCACCTCATCCTGCTGCGTTGCGGTCCAACCCCAGAAGCTGAGAGCCCCGAGGGGGAGCCGGCGCTCGCCGCATCCCTTCCCCGCGCCCCAAACCTCCTCCTCCTGTTTTTTTTTTCCCCCCCCCCCGACCCCCCCCCCCCAGCTGGCGTACGGCAGGACGGGCAGCTGAAAGGCTTCGCCGTGCTGGAATACGAGTCGGCCGAGGCGGCGGAGATGGTGCAGCAGGCCACGGACCGGCTTGCTGCTGGCCGGGAACCACGTCCGCGTCTCCTTCTGCGCCCCCGGCCCCCCCGGCCGCAGCATGCTGGCCGCGCTCATCGCTGCCCAGGCACGGTGAGGCCGCGGATCGCCCCGACGCCACGCGCTCCCCTTAAAAACTCGGCCTCGAGCTCTGTCCTCGCCCGGCCCCGCTCCGTGACGCCCGCGCGGCCGAAACCGCCGCCGGGAGCCGTCGCTCGCCTCCTCCCCGCACCCTACGAAACCGAACCCGGGCGCTGGCGGGCGCAGACGGGCGGCCTCCCCCCGCTCCTGACTCGCTGCTTTTTCGTTTCCGAAGGCGCTGAACCGGGGGAAAGGGCTCCTCCCCGAACCCAACATCCTCCAGATCCTCAACAGCCTGGGCAACCCCGCTTCGCTCCAGCTGCTGCTCAACCCCCTGCTCCACGGGGCCGTCGGGGGCAAACAGGGTAAGGCCCCGAGCCCGGCCGGCAGCTCGGGGCGGCCTCGGGGGGCGGGCCGTGGGGCTCAGCCCGCTTCGTTTTATGCCCCCCACCTCCAGGAATCCTCGGCGCCGCTCCGTCCATGCCGCTGGTCGCCAACCCGGCGCTCTCACCGCCCTGCTCCAGCTGGCGCTGCAGAACCAGCCGCAGGCGCAGCAGGTAGGTTGGGGGGGGGCAGGGGGGGCGGCTTCACCGCCGCCGAAGTTTTTGTAGGGTCAGCGGGGCCGGAAAAAAGCCTCCGGGAGGCTTCGGGCGCTTAAGGAACCGTGGGATTTGGGGCCGGCCTCCCCGCGGAGAGCTCCGAAACGCGACCGCGTCCCCTCGGGGCGCGTTGCTCGCGGTGCGCGAGCTGCCCGGCGGCTACCGGTGCCGATCCGGAGCAGCGAGCCCCCCGCGAAGCCCCCCTCGTGCCCACAAAGCCCCCTCGTGCCCCGTGAAGCCCCGCGAAGCCCCCCTTGTGCCCTGCAAAGCACCCCTGTGCCCCGCAAAGTGCCCCGCAAAGTGCCCCGCAAAGCCCCCCCCGTGCCCTGTGAAGCCCCCTCATGCCCCCCTTGTGCCCCGCAAAGTGCCCCGCGAAGCCCCCCTCGTGCCCTGTGAAGCCCCTCATGCCCCCCTTGTGCCCCCCTCGTGCCCCACAAAGCTCCCTTCGTGCCCGCAAAGTGCCCCACGAAGCCCCCCTCGTGCCCCCCTCGTGCCCCCCTCGTGCCCCCCTCGTGCACCGTGAAGCCCCCGCGAAGCCCCCCTTGTACCCCACAAAGCCCCTTGTGCCCCGCGAAGCCCCACCGTGCCCCCCTCGTGCCCTGCAAAGCCCTCCGCAAAGCCCCCCCTCGTGCCCCGCGAAGCCCCCCTCGTGCCCCACGAAGCCCCTTTGTGCCCCCCCGTGCCCCGCGAAGCCCCCCCCGTTCCCCTTGAAGCCCCCCCCTCACCAGCTCCTCCCCGCCCCGCCGTGTTGCGCAGAAGCCGGGCATCCTGGGCGACTCGCCGCTGGGCTCCCTGCCGCACGGCGCCCTGGCCTTGGCGGCCGCGCCGGCCCAGCCCCCGGCCAGCTCCTGGGCGAGCTCTCGGCAGGTAAAATCCCCTCGGGACACCGCCACGCGTCCCCCGTCCCCCCCCGGGGCACCGATCCCCCCCCCCCGTACCGCCGGGTGACGGCGCCCGGGCGCGCCCGGGAAGGAGGGAGCGGGTGGCGGAGGCTGGGGCGGGTTTTGGGGGTGCTGGACACGAGCCCGCGGTGACGCCCCCCCCTTTTTTTTTTGGGGGGGTGCTGGACACGAGCCCCCGGTGCGGTCACGGTGACGTGTGTGTCCCCCCCCCCTTTTTTTTTTGTTTTTCTCTCCCCGCAGGCGGCCCCCTGCCCGGTGACATGGCCCAGGGCCGCGTCAAGTCGCCCATTTTGCCGTCGGGAAACGTGGCCCTGGCTCCTTTCCTGGGCCCCGTGGGGGCCGAACGCGACGGCTCGGTGCTGGGGGGGGCGCGGGGGGGCGCGGCGGCGGCAGCGCCGCAGGTGCCCCCCCTGGGCTCCCTGCTCGGCTCCGTCATC
>NC_137725.1:138316-166291 GCF_964034855.1 Anser brachyrhynchus | reverse complement strand
ACGTGGCGTCCCACCGTGGGGACAGGGATGGGGACACGTCTTCACCATGGGGACGTGGATGGGGACATGGCCCCACCATGGGGACATGGCCCCACCATGGGGACACGTCTTCACCATGGGGACCATGGATGGGGACATGGCCCCACCATGGGGACATGTCTCCTCCATGGGGACAGGGATGGGGACAACGCTGTCATGGGGACATGGCTCCACCGTGGGGACAGGGATGGGGACATGGCTCCACCATGGGGACAGGGGTGGGGACATGGGGGACGTGTTTCCGCCATGGGGGTCAGGGGACAGCTCCGTCATGGGGACGGCTCCGTCACGGGGACAGGGATGGGGACATGGCTCCCTCGTGGGGACGCGTCTCCACCATGGGGACAGGGATGGTGACAGGCACCTGGCTCCGCCGTGGGGACGGGGACACAGCTCTGCCGTGGGGTTGGGACGGGAACCTGTCACCCTCTTGGGGACAGGGACGGGGACAAGACCCCCGTTGTGCCATGGGAACGGGTCCCCGGCTCCGCCATGGGGACAGGGACAGGGTTTTGGGGACAGGGACAGGGCTTTGGGGACAGGGACAGGGTTTTTGGGACAGGGACAGGGCTTTGGGGTCAGGGTCAGGGCTTTGGGGACAGGGTCAGGGCTTTGGGGACAGGGACAGGGCTTTGGGGTCAGGGTCAGGGCTTTGGGGACAGGGACAGGGCTTTGGGGACAGGGACAGGGTTTTGGGGTCAGCATCCAGGGCTTTGGGGTCAGCATCCAGGGCTTTGGGGTCAGAGTCCGGCGCGCTGCTCCGGTGCGTGGTCCCCAGGGGCCGGCGGTGGTGGCAGTGGCATTGTCCCCGTGCGTGTCCCCGCGCGTGTCCCCCTGTCCCCGTGCCCTGGGCAGGGCACCCCCGGTGTCACCACTGGGGGGGTCCCCGTCCCGCTGTGGGGGTGTCGGGGGGGGGGGGGGGGGGGCCCCACTCCACCTTTGGGTTGACCCGTGGGGGTCCCCACCCCAGTTTAGGGGACCCGTGGGGGTCCCCACCCCATTTCTGGGTGACCCTTGGGGGTCCCCGCCAAAGGGATCCCCCCCACTCCCCACCCCATTACAGCCCCCCCCCCTTTTGTCCCCCCATATTACAGTGACCCCCCCCCCCTTTGCCCCCCCATATCATAGGGACCCCTCCCCTTTGCCCCCCCAATTACAGGGGACCCCCCTCCCTCTGTCCCCCCATATTATAGGGACCCCCCCTTTGCCCCCCCATTTACAGAGCCCCCCCTTTGTCCCCCCCATATTACAGTGACCTCCCCCCTTTTGCCCCCCCCCATATTATAGGGACCCCCCTTTTACCCTCCTATTACAGGGACCCCCCCCTTGCCCCCCCCATATTATAGGGACCCCTCCCTTTTTCCCCCAACATATTACAGTGACCCCCCCCCATTTTATAGGACCCCCCCCATATTACAGCCCCCCCATATTACAGGCCGCCCCCCCATTTTGTAGGACCCCCCCCCCCCATATTACAGCCCCCCCCATTTTATAGGGACCCCCCCATATCACAGCCCCCCCATATTATAGCCCCCCCCATTTTACAGGACCCCCCATATTACAGCCCCCCCCATATCACAGCCCCCCCATTTTATAGCCCCCCCCCCCATATTACAGCCCCCCCCCCATGCCCTTTGCAGCCCCCTGGCCTTGGGGGGGGGGGGCCCATCCCTGCCCCCCCCCCCCCCCCCCCCTACGCCGCAGCGTGGCCGTGACCGTGGCGGCAGCAGAGTGGGGGGGGGACGGACAAGGATGGGGGGGGGGCAGGGGGGGGGACACGCAGGAGGGAGGGGCCGGGGGGGGGGAGGAGCGAGGCCGAGCACCCGCAGCCCCGCGCAGGCGTCAGGACCCCACCCGCAGCCCCGCTCGGCCGCCGGGACCCGCCGGGACCCCCCCCCCCCCAGGACCCCCCCGGACCCCCCCCGGACCCCCCCGGACCCCCCCGGACCCCCCCACCCTATAGGACTCCTATAGGATCCTATAGAATCCTATAGCATCCCATAGCGTCCTCCTGCGTCCCTGCCGGACTCTCCCGCATCCTCCCCCCCCCTTTCTTCCCCCCCCCCCATTTTTGTCCCCCCCCCGCACCCCAACCCCCCCCCAGCCCCCCCCCCCTTGGCCATCACCTCCCATCCTCCCCATTTCCTCCCCCCATCCTCCTTGACCCCCCCCCCATTCCTGACCCCCCCCCCTATTTCTGACCCCCCCCCTCCATTCCTGACTCCCCCCCCCTTCCCCTCACCTCCCCCCCCCCCTGCAGCCCCCCCCGATGGCCTTGGGTGGCCCCCTCTGACCCCCCCAGCACCCTGGGGGGGGGGGGGGGAAGGTTGCAAGGCCCTTTGGGGGGGGGGGGGGTGAGCCAAGGGGGGGGCAGCGATGTGACCGGGCCCCCCCCCGGCGGGTGCAGCACCGGGGGGGGCTCTGCTGCCCCCCCCCGGCTCCCACCATGCCCACGACCCCCCGCGCCCTGAGGCAGCCCCCCGCCGTTAAGGGGCAGGGGGTGCCCGGCTAGGGGAAAAGGGGGGGGGTGGGGGGGTGGGGTCGTCTTTTTTTTTGGGGGGGGGGGGGGGGGGGGGTTCTGACCCCCCCCCGGGCACCCTTAGGGTGGCAGCGGGGGCCCGGTGCCCCCCCCGCGGCCAGAAAATGCCCTTGGTGGACTTCTTCTGCGAGACCTGCGCCAAGCCCTGGCTCGTGGGCTGGTGGGACCAGGTAAGGGCCGGGGGGGGGGGGGGGCGGGGGGGGGGCTTTGACCTTGGCCCCCCCCCGAAAAAAAAAAAAATAAAAAAAATTTAATCCCTATTTGGACACCCCCCCCCCCCCCGGCACTGCCCGGGGGCAGCTTCGGGGATGCGTCTTTTGGGGGGGGGGGGGGGCACACATGTGAGTATGGGGGGGGGATTGTGGGGGGATTTTTTTGGGGGGGGGGGGGATTGGGGGGGGGATTTCTGGGGGGGGGGGCACGGTGGGGTCGGGGGGGGCTCTGTGTGTGCCCCCCCCCCCCCGGTGTTTTGCGGCTTGGGGAGGGCCGTGGCGTTGGCAGAGCTGTGATAAAGTCGGGGGGGGGCGCACACCTCGCTGACCCCCCCCCCCTTTATGCGTGGCGCAGCAGGGGTTAAAGCCCCCCCCCCCCCCCAAAAAAAATACCCGGGCGGGGATGGGGCAGTTGCTATGGAGACTGCGGTCGCCATGGAGACCGGGCGGCGCGCTCTGATTGGCTGCGGGGAGGGATGCGGGAGGATGCTCCCCCCCCCAAAAAAAAATTGGGGGGGGGGGCTGGTTTTTTTTGGGGGGGGGTGCTGGGGGGGGGGTCTGTGTTCACCCCCCCCAGCCCAAATGTGGCCTCCTATAAACTTGGGGGGGGGGCACCCCAAGTTTTTTTGGGGGGGGGGCTTGGGGGGAGTTCTTGGTAAATTCGGGGGGGGGCCGGGGCCGTGTGCCCCCCCCTGGGGGCCTCGCAGCCGGGCACCGGAGGGATGAGTCACGGGGGGGGGGGGGTGGGGGGGGCGCATCCGGGCCCCCCGCTCAAGGACAGCCAGGACTCATTTGGGGGGGGGAGGGTCACAAAACGGGGGGGGGGGTCCCAACCCCCCCCCAGTGTCAAATGGGGGGGAGGGCAGTGCTGCAGTGGGGGGGGGGGCCCTGTGGTCCCCATCCCTGCCCCCCCAGGGGGTGCCCACCTTGCACCCCTGCACGCCGCAGGGGGTGAGCGTGGGACTGGCGGTGTTTTTTTTTTGGGGGGGGGGGCAACGCTGTGGGACCCCCCCCCCCACGTTGACCTCCATACCCCCCCCCCCAATTTTTGTGCCCCCCCCCCAGTTCAAGAGGATGCTGAACCGGGAGCTGACGCACCTCTCCGAGATGAGCCGCTCGGGCAACCAGGTGTCCGAGTACATCGCCAGCACCTTCCTGGGTGAGCCCCCCCCAAAAAGCCCCCCCCCCCCCAAAGGACCCCCCCCCGATAACGAAGAGACCCCCCCCAGGACCCCAGCTCTTGCACGCGCCCATCAGCGTGCACGCCCCTTGCACCTGCAGCCTTTAAAGGCACGCTGTTTGCATCTCAGTCCCTTGCACGCGCACCCCTTGCACATGCGTGTTTCTGCCCGCTCCTTGCATGTGCATCCCTTGCACGTGCATCCCTTGCACGTGCATCCTTTAAATGCAATCCCTTGCACGTGCATCCCTTGCACACGCATCCTGTAAACACACATCCCTTGCACATGCATCCTTTGCACATGCATCCTTTAAATGCACATCCCTTGCACGTGCATCCCTTGCACGTGCATCCCTTGCACGTGCATCCCTTAAATGCACATCCCTTGCACGTGCATCCCTTGCACGTGCATCCTTTAAATGCATGTTCCTTGCGTGTGCGTCCTTTAAATGCATGTTCCTTGCACATGCATCCCTTGCACATGCATCCTGTAAACACACATCCCTTGCACATGCATCCTTTGCACATGCATGCTTCCACATGCTCCCTTGCATGTGCCTCCTTTGCATGTACATGCTCACACCTGCTCCCTTGCATGCACATCCCTTGCACACAGCCCTTACATGCACACTGTTTGCATATAAATCCCTTAAACGCACATCCCTTGCACACACACTCCTGCATGCTCCCTTGCATGCGCGTCCCTTGCATGTGCATGCTCACACCTGCTCCCTTGCACATGCATCCCTTAAATATACTTCCCTTGCACAGGCATCCCTTGCACATCCCTCCCTTAAATGCACATCCTTGCATGCGCATCCTTGCATGCACATCCCTGACACAGGCATCCCTTAAATGCACGTCCCTTGCACAAGCATCCCGCAAATGCACATCCCTTAAATGCACATCCCTTGTACACACGTCCCTTAAATGCATGTCCCTTAAATGCACACCTCTTGTACACTCACCCCTTAAATGCATGTCCCTTGCACGCACATCCCGTGCATGCGTGTCCCTTAAATGCACGTCCCTTAGATGCACATCCCTTGCACACTCACCCTTTAAATGCACACCCCTTAAATGCACATCCGTTGCACACACATCCCTTTAATGCTCGTCCCTTAAACGCGCATTCCTTAAATGCTCATCCCTTAAATGCATACCCCTTAAATGCACATCCCTTGCACACTCACCCCTTGAATGTACGTCCCTTGCACACACACACCTTAAATGCACGCCCCTTAAATGCACACGTTTTAAATGCACATCCCTTGCACAAGCATCCCTTAAATGCACTCCCCTTAAATGCTCATCCCTTGCACATACACCCCTTAAAAGCACATCCCTTGCACACACACCCCTTAAATGCACACCCCTTAAATGCACACCCTTTAAATGCACATCCCTTGCACAAGCATCCCTTAAATGCACTCCCCTTAAATGCACATCCCTTGCACACACACCCCTTAAATGCACGCCCCTTAAATGCACTCCCCTTAAATGCACACCCCTTAAGTGCTCATCCCTTGCACACACACCCCTTAAATGCAACCCCCCCCCCAGATACACCCCCCCTAAACGCACCCCCCCTAAACGCACCCCCCCCAGACAAGCAGACGGAGGTGGAGATCCCGTCGCCCACCCCCAAGGAGCGGGAGAAGAAGAGGCGCCAGCAGCCCATGTGCCACATCAGCGGGGTGAAGAAGCTGCCGCACGGCTGCAGCCTCACCAACTGCAGCATCCCTCGCTTCGGCGTCAAATCCGACCAGGAGGAGCTGCTCGGCAAGGTGCCGCGAGCTGGGGGGTTGGGCAGCGGGGATTTTTTTTGGGGGGGAAGCAGGGGGCACCCCGCCGGACCCACCGCTTTTTACCCCAGGAGCTGGACAACCTCAACAAGTGGGGGCTGAACATTTTCCGCGTCTCCGAGTACTCCAACAACCGCTCGCTCAGCTGCATCATGTACACCATCTTCCAGGTAGCGGGCACGTGGTTTGGGGGGGGGGTTAATTATTTATTTTTTTTAATTCTGGGGAGGGGGTTTTATGCTCGGATCCCGCCCCCCCCACCCCGCCCCAAATCCTCGGGGTGTAGGAACGGGAGCTGGTGAAGACCTTTAAGATCCCGGTGGACACGCTGCTGACCTACACGCTGACGCTGGAGGACCACTACCACGCCGACGTCGCCTACCACAACAGCCTGCACGCCGCCGACGTCATGCAGTCCACGCACGTCCTGCTCTCCACGCCCGCCCTCGACGTGAGCCCTGAGGGGGTCTCTCGGGTTTTTTGGGGGGGGGGGGTCTGGAGGTGCTGTGGGGTCCAAGCGGCAGGGTGCCGACGCGGTCCCAAGAGGGGCACGGCCCCCAGAGGTTGAGTACTTGAGCTGCCGTGGCCCCACGGTGTCCCCGAACGGGGGGGCTGCTGAGATGCCGGGGTCCCCGAATGCCGCGGTCCCGAGACGCCGTTGTCCCCAGGTGTTGGGGTCTCGAGGTGTGGAGGTGCCAAGGTGCCCAGATATTGGGCTCCTGGGGTGCCGGGGTCCCCAGGTGCCACGCTCCCAAGGGGTTCGGTGCTCCCGGATTCCAGGGTCCCCAAATGCCCCAGGTTGCAAGATTCCAAAGTCCCCAGATTTTGGGCTCCTGAGGTTCTGGGGTCCCCAAACACCACGCTCCCAAGACAGCGGGGTCCCCAGGTTGTGGGGTCCCCAAATGCCATGGCCCCCAGATGCCGGTGTCCCCAGATGTTGGGCTCCTGATGTGCCAGGCTCCTCAGCCATTGCGATCTCTGCGTGCCAGGGTCCCTAGATATCGGGGTCCCTAAATATCAGAGTCCCTAAATATTGGGATCCCTAGATATCGGGGTCCCTAGATATCGGGGTCCCTAGATATCAGGGTCCCTAGATATCGGGGTCCCTAAATATCGGGGTCCCAAAATATCAGGGCCCCTAGATATCCGGGTCCATAAATATCGGGGTCCCTACATATCAGGGTCCCTACATATTGGGGTCCATAAATATTGGGGTACCTAGGTATCTGGGTCCATAAATATCGGGGTCCCTACATATCAGGGTCCCTACATATCGGGGTCCCTAAATATCGGGGTCTGCAAACGTTGGGGGGGGCCGGCACCACACTGAGCGTGCCGCTGCCGCAGGCGGTGTTCACCGACCTGGAGATCCTGGCGGCTCTCTTCGCCGCCGCCATCCACGATGTCGACCACCCCGGCGTCTCCAACCAGTTCCTCATCAACACCAGTGAGTGCTGGGGGCCCTGGGGGGGGGGCCTTGCACATGCACATCGTCTTGCACGCACAGGCACTTGCACGCCTGCATCGTCTTGCATGCCTGCATCACCGTGCACGCTTGCATCCTCTTGCACATGCCTGTTGTCTTGCACACGCTGCTGGCTTGCACGCCAAGCCTGCACGTGCACGGTGTTGCACGCGGGCATCATCTTGCACACACGCACTGCATCGCATGCGCATGTTGCCTTGCACGTGCAAACTGCCCTGCACGTGCATGTTGCACGCACGTCGTCTTGCACGCGTGCACTTAGATCTACCCTGTCTTGCACGATGCTGCTACTCGCACAGTGTCCTGCACGTGCATGTCGTCTTGCACACCTGTGTCATCTTGCACGCGTGCATCACCTTGCACAAGCTGTGTCACCTTGCGTGTGCAAATCATCTTGCACGTGCGTGGTCTTGCCTGTTACCTTGCACCCCCTTGGCCACGTGCATCTTCTTGCGCACCTGCTGCTACTTCGTGCGCCATCTGCACGTGCACGTTGCGCGTGCCCAACCTTGCACGTGGGGCGTGCAAGGGCTGGGAGGGGGGGTTGTCCTCACCCCCCCGCTGTCCCCCCCCCCCCCCGCAGATTCGGAGCTGGCGCTGATGTACAACGACGAGTCGGTGCTGGAGAACCACCACCTGGCCGTGGGCTTCAAGCTGCTGCAGGAGGAGAACTGCGACATCTTCCAGAACCTCAGCAAGCGGCAGCGCCAGACCCTGCGCAAGATGGTCATCGACATGGTAGGGCCCCCCCGAGCCCCCCCCGGGGCCGGCGCGCCCCCCGCCCCCTGACCCCGTCCCTGCAGGTCCTGGCCACCGACATGTCCAAGCACATGAGCCTCTTGGCCGACCTCAAGACCATGGTGGAGACCAAGAAGGTGACGAGCTCCGGGGTGCTGCTGCTGGACAACTACACGGACAGGATACAGGTGGGGGGCGGGGAGGGGGGGGTTATTTGGGGGGTTGGGGACACAGAGGGGGGGTCTGGGGGCTGACGTGGAGCACCCCTAGGTGCTGCGGAACATGGTGCACTGCGCCGACCTGAGCAACCCCACCAAGCCGCTGGAGCTGTACCGGCAGTGGACCGACCGCATCATGGAGGAGTTCTTCCGGCAGGGCGACAAGGAGCGGGAGCGGGGCATGGAGATCAGCCCCATGTGCGACAAGCACACCGCCTCCGTGGAGAAGTCCCAGGTGGGCGGCGGGCGGGGGGACGCCGTGTCACCCCGGCCGGGTGGCCCCGTGTGGTTGGACGTGGCCGTGGGCGTTGGATGGGGTCAGGGACCCACGGTGTCACCTCGACTGGGTGGTCCCATATGGTCGGACACGGCCGTGGATGTTGGGTGGGGAGAGGGAACCATTGGATGGGGACAGGGACCCGTGGTGTCACCCCAGTTGGGCGTCTCTTCATGGTTGGACATGGTCATGAACATTGGATGGGGACAGGGAGCCATGGTGTCATCCCAAATGGGGGTCCCTTTGTGGTTGGACATGGCCATGGACGTTGGATGGGGACAGAGAACCATTGGATGGGGACAGGAAGCCATGGTGTCACCCCAGTTGGGCGTCTCTTCATGGTTGGACATGGCCATGGCCATTGGGTGGGGACAGGGAGCCGTTGGATGGGGACAGGGACCCGTGGTGTCACCACAGTTGGGTGTCCCTTTGTGGTTGGACATGGCCGTGGATGTCGTATGGGGTCAGGGAAACACTGGATGGGGACAGGGAGCTGTGGTGTCACCCCAAATGGGTGTCTCTTCATGGTTGGACATGGCCATAGACGTTGGATGGGGACAGGGACCCGTGGTGTCACCCTGACTGGGTAGCCCCATGTGGTTGGACATGGCCATGGGTGTTGGATGGGGACAAGAACCTGTGGTGTCACCTCAACTGGGTGGCCCCATGTAGTTGGCCATGGCCATGGCCGTTGGGTTGGGACAGGGAACCGTTTGATGGGGACATGGAGCTGTGGTGTCACCCCAGTTGGGTGTCTCTTCATGGTTGGACATGGCCATGGCTGTTGGATGGGGACAGAGAACCATTGGATGGGGACATGGAGCCGTGGTGTCACCCCAACTGGGTGTCCTCTTGTGGTTGCACATGGCCATGGACGTTGGGTGGGGACAGGGACCTGTGGTGTCACCCCAACTGGGTGTCCCCTCGTGGTTGGACACGGCCGTGGACGTTGGGTGGGGACAGGGACCTGTGGTGTCACCCCAACTGGGTGTCTCTTTGTGGTCGGACATGGCCGTAGATGTTGGATGGGGACAGGGAGCCGTGGTGTCACCCCATTTGGGTGTCCCTTTGTGGTTGCACATGGCCATGGATGTTGGATGGGGACAAGAACCCGTGGTGTCACCCCAGTTGGGTGTCCCTTTGTGGTCGGACGTGGCCATGGACGTTGGATGAGGACAAGAACCCGTGGTGTCACCCCAACTGGGTGTCCCCTCGTGGCCACACACGGCCGTGGCCGTTGGGTGGGGCCAGGCCCCATGCCGCCCCCACACCCCCTCCTCCCACACAGACCGGGACCCCCCACAGCAGCTCCTGGACGACCCCACCCAGGCGTCCCCATGACAGGCGGGACACCCACGGGTGCCTCCCCCTGACCTCCCCCCCCCCGTGGTGTGTGTGTGTGTGTCCCCCCCACCCAGGTGGGCTTCATCGACTACATCGTGCACCCGCTGTGGGAGACGTGGGCCGACCTGGTGCACCCCGACGCCCAGGACATCCTGGACACGCTGGAGGACAACCGGGACTGGTACCACAGCATGATCCCCCAGAGCCCCTCGCCCCCCCCCGAAGACCCCCACCCCGGCCCCCACCCCGGCCCCGACCGCTTCCACTTCGAGCTGACGCTGGAGGAAGAGGGCGAGGGCCCCCCCAGCGCCCCCCCGGGGGACGAGGACAAGGACAGTGACGGGACCTCGAAAGACGACGCGGCCGGGGAGTGGTGACCCCCCCCCCCCTCAGGACCCCCCCCCCTATTCAACGTGGGTTTATTTGGGGGGGGGCTCCCTCCGCTCGAGCAGAACTCGGATTTGTTTTATTTTATTTTAATGTTTTTTTTTTTTTTGGGGGGGGGGGGGGGGGAGAGGGGGATTTTTATTGTATTTTTTAAAAAAAAACCTGCAAAAGACAAAAAAAAAAAGAAAAAGCCCCCCCCACACCCCGGGAAAACAACAAAAAAAAAGGGAACATGCACTTCGTCCCCCCCCCCCCAAAAAACCAGTCAATCACCCAAAAGCCATTTCTCGGGGGGGGGGCAGAGCCAGCTCGGGGGGGTCCGGGGGGGGGGGGGGCAGCTTTCCCCCAGAATTTGGGGCGCGTCCCCCCCCCCCCAAAGTCTTCCGCTCGCTCCTCCTTTTGCACAGGGACCCCCGGGGGAGTGAGAAGGAATTTGTCCCCCCCCCCCAAAGCCATTTTGAGGGGGTGGGGGGGCAGCCCTCGGGGGGTGGGGGGGGGGGCTTTGGTGCCCCCCCCCCCCCAGCACCCCCAAACCCACTGGGGTCTGTGCAGGGCGAGGGTCCAGGCCATCATGGGGTGCTGGGGGGGTGCCCCCCCCCCCCCAAAAAAATCCCCAATAGAGGTGAAGCAATAACAAGGTGCCCCCCCCCAGGTCCGGGGGGGCGGGCAGACCCCAAGCAGACAGCCCGGGGGGGGGGCGGTTGGGGGGGGGGGGGGCACCATTTCTGCACACAGTACTGTAGCATCGGGGCTGCGTCGCCCATATTTTTTTGGGGGGGGGGATGAGCTGGGTGCAATGGTGCTGGGGGGGGGTGGGGGGTGCAACCCCCCCCCCCTCCCACACACGTTTTTTTTTGGGGGGGGGTCACAGCGGGGGGGGGGGACGCGCAGAGCTTTTATTTTTGTACGCGGGGCGTTGCTGTACATACTGTGAATAGGTGGGCTGCGATCCCCGGGGGGGGGGGGGGGGCGAGACCCCCCCCCCTACCCCCCCCAAAAAATCCCCTGGGGACCCCCCCGGGGGTCTCCAGCAGCCGGATTCCCCCCCCCCCCCTTTTCCCCGCGCCCTCTTCTCCTGTGTCCCCCCCCCCAAAAAAAAAAACCCACCACCGGCTGCAATGAGCTCAAATAAAGAGGAGAAGGGAGCGTGCTGGGGGGGGGCTGTGCTTTTTATTTGGGGGGCCAAATTTTTTGGGGGGGTGGGGTAAATATGGGGAGGGGGGGGCAGAGTGTGGTTGAATGGGGTCGGGGGGGGGGGGCACAGGTTTATAGGGGGTCCCAGAGGTTGGCCCAGATCTTGGGGGGGGGGTCCTATGGCCATGGGGGGGGGGTCCCAAAGGCCGGGGGGGGGGTCCCAGGGTTTGGTATTGGGGGGGGTCCCATAGGTCGGCCCTATAGGACCCTATAGGACTTGGGGGGTCCTCCAGCGCAGGGGGGGGGGTTCCCACAGCCACGGGGGGGTCCCCAGGTCCGGGGGGGGGTCCCCAGACCCCGTTGGGGGGGGTCCAGGCCTAAACTCAGCCCCCTGGGGGGGGTCCCAGGACCCCCAACACCTCCCGCACCATAGAGAGGAGGCCTCCGAGGCGGCCAGAAGGGCCCCGTGGGCGCCACTTCCGGGTGATGGCGGAGGGGCGGGGGGAGAGGGGGGAGGGCGGCGCATGCGCAGTAGAGGCCCCGCCCCCCCGGTTCAAAAATCCCAGCGCGCGCAGCTCCGGTAACGGGGGGGGGGGGGAAGGAATTGGGGGGGGAGGGGACCTTAAAGCCCCCCCCGGGGTGGGGACAGGGCCCGGGGGTGCTGGGTGGGGGTTAACTGCGGGGGGGGGGTTAATGGGGACGGGTCGGGGCCGGTCAGAGCACCCCCCCGGGTCCCCCCTGTGGAAAATGGAGGCCTGAGGCCCGCCCCCCCCCCCCCCAAATGGAGGCCTGAGCCCCCCCCCCAAAAAAAACCCCTCAGCCCCTTCCCCCTCCCCCCCCCAGGGCCTGTCACTGCCCCCCTCCCACTCTATGCCCCCCCGCCCATAACCCCCAAACCCCCCCCCCCAGCCCCTCACTCCTGTGCCCCCCCCCCCCCCCCAAACCTCACCCTCTGCCCCCCCAGGACCTGTCACTGCTCCCCCCCACCTCTACACCCCCCCAAATCCCCCCCCAGCCCCTCACCCTGTCCCCCCCAAGTCCCTGTTATCCTCCCCACCCCCCTCCTTGTGCCCCCCCCAAACCTCACCCTCTGCCCCCCCAGGACCTGTCACTGCCCCCCCCCAACCCCCAAATCCCCCCCCAGCCACTCACCCTGTCCCCCCCCAAGTCCCTATTATCCTCCCCACCCCCCTCCTTGTGCCCCCCCCAAACCTCACCCTCTGCCCCCCCAGGACCTGTCACTGCCCCCCCCAACCCCCAAATCCCCCCCCAGCCCCTCACCCTGTCCCCCCCCAAGTCCCTGTTATCCCCACCACCCCCCTCCTTGTGACCCCCAAACCCCCCCAAGAGCCCCTCACCCCTGTCCCACCCCCCCCACAACCTCACCCTCTGCCCCCCCAGGACCTGTCACTGCCCCCCCCCACTCTACGCCCCCCCCTTAACCCCCAAATCCCCCCCAGACCCTCACCCTCTCCCCCTCAAGTCCCTGTTATCCCCCCAACCCCCCCAACCCCTCACTCCTGTGCCCCCCCCCCCCAAACCTCACCCTCTGCCCCCCCAGGACCTGTCACTGCCCCCCCCCAACTTCTGTGCCCCCCCCCCTTAACCCCCAAATCCCCCCCCCAGCCCCTCACCCTGTCCCCCCCAAGTCCCCGTTATCCCCCCCACCCCCCTCCTTGTGCCCCCCCCCCAAACCTCACCCTCTGCCCCCCCTAGGACCTGTCACTGCCCCCCCCCCAACTTCTGTGCCCCCCCCTTAAACCCCAAATCCCCCCCAGACCCTCACCCTCTCCCCCCCAAGTCCCTGTTATCCCCCCAACCCCCCCAACCCCTCACTCCTGTGCCCCCCCCCCCAAAACACACCCTCTGCCCCCCCCAGGACCTGTCACTGCCCCCCCCAACCCCCAAATCCCCCCCAGCTCACCCTCTCCCCCCCACCTCCCCATTATCCCCCCCACCCCCCTCCTTGTGCCCCCCAAACCCCCCCCAACCCCTCACTTTCCCCCCCTTCCCAATTTCCAGGACCTGTGTGACCCCCCCCCGGGCCCCCCCCCACCCGGCCATGCTGAGCGAGCGGCTGCAGGAGCTGGAGGAGGTGAGCAAGGAGCTGCTCAAGGTGCTGCTGGAGGACTGGGCCGGCGCCCGCCTGCGCCGCAGCCTGGACAAGCGCCGCCGCGCCGAGGACAAGCTGCTGGGCGTCCAGGCCGCTGCCGCCCAAACGGTGACGGGTGGGTGTCCCCCCTGTGTCCCCCCCCGTGTCCCCCCGTTTTGTCCCCGCGTCCCCGTCACCCTCCCCGCGTGCTCGCAGAGCTGGCGGCGGCGGAGGAGGCGGTGGCGCGGAGCCTGCTGGAGCGGGAGCGGGAGCTGCAGCGGGGCCGGCAGCGGCTGCGGGAGCTGGAGGAGGAGGCGGCGCGGGCGCGGGAGGCCGGTGCCGCGCTGCAGGCCGCCAACGAATATCCTTTTTGGGACGCGAGCCGCCACTTCCCACAACGTCCCGCCTCGCGAGGGACCCGCGGGGACCCTCGAGCCGCGACGGGGGGGCCGCCCCTCACCCTTCTCGCCCCACGCGCCGAGCGCTCCTCACGCGTTTTGCCCTCCCGGCGTCCTCGTAGCCCTCCTTCGGACCCCCCCCAACCTGATAATTTGATAATTTGATAATTTTACGTCTTTTTTTTCAGCCCTGCGGCACCCAGAGCGGGCCGGTGCCTTCCCTCGGCCGCTGCCGGCCCCTCGGGCACTTCGCCGCCCAGCCCCCGCGGCCCGTGGTGCTCGGTGCACTTCACGCCCTTCCCCTGGTGCATTATTTATTTACCCGGCCCCGTGCCGGACGTTCGGCACGGGTAAACCCTGCAGAAACCTTCGCCAAAATCCCCCAAAACTTCCCCCGGTCGGCTCCCCCCCCCCAAAAAAATTCCCTCGCCCCACTAGGCGGGCGAGCATGGCGTAAAATGGAAACGGAGGGCCTCAAGCAAGCGCATTGCCCCGTGAGCGGTGACCGCGTGGTCTCTTTGGGGAGGTGGTCTCTTTGGGGTGGTGTTTTTTTTTTGGGGGGGGGGCCCCCCCCACGCACCCACCTATCTTCCTTCACGGCCCCACCGCCCTGCGGCAGGAGCTGGAGGAGCTGCGGGGGCAGAGCCGGCGGCTGGAGGAGGGCGGCGAGCGGGAGGACGAGGCGGTGCCCTCCACCGCGTGAGTAGGGCCCCCCCCACCCCAGCTGGCTTTTCGTCCCCGTTTGGGGGCTCCTGGCGCCCCCTTTCTTCCCCTGGGGGGCCCCCCCTCACACCTGCCCCCCCCCCCTCGCAGCTACGTGACGCAGCTCTACTACAAGATCAGCCGCATCGACTGGGACTACGAGGCCGAGCCGGCGCGGATCAAAGGCAGTGAGTGTCCCCCCCCCCGCCTCCCCACGGCGCCCGGTGCCCCCCACACCCCGTCGTCACCCCCTTTTTTTTCCTTCCCCCCCCCCAAAAAAAGTCCACTACGGCCCCGACATCGCCCAGCCCATCGACATCGACGGCCGCCAGCACTCGCGCTGCTTCGTCAGCGACTACTTGTGGAGCCTGGTGCCGACGGCGTGGTGAGCAAGCACCACGGCTCCGTTTGGCTCGGTTTGGCTCGGTTCGGCACGGCACGGCTCCGTTTGGCTCGGTTTGGCTCCGTTTGGCCCGGCCTGGGCCACACCAGCCCCGCCGCGGTGCCTGCCGCCCCCCCGGGTTAATTGCAAAGGTATTTTTTATTTTATTCCTGTAACAACGGGGGCTGGGGGGGGGGGGGGGAGAAGAAATTCGGAAATCATTAAAAGCAGTCCCATCGCTGCCAGGCTGCAAACGCGGCACGAGGCCGGATCCCCCCCTCCCCGGCCGGGAGCTTTTGTTGGGGGGGTGGGGATTTTTGGGGGGTGGGGGAGAGCCCCGCAGCCCCTCGAGCTGTCCCTGGTGCCGCTCAGTCCGAAGGCGTGGGGCTGCCGCCGTGGGGAACGGATAGTGGTGTGGTGGGGGGGGGTAAAAAATAAAAATACGCCGCTCCTGCGTGTCTGTGTGCCCCCCCCCCGGTGCCGCGGCACGCAGCCCGTCCCCCACGGCGGCGCCGGGGCTAGCAGGGGCACTCGCGCCGCTCGCCCGCCTTGCGGTCGCCCGGCTTGCAGGGCTCCATGGTGATGGCCACGCCGACGCCGCTGCGCCCCGACGTCATCCGCGTCACCTCCGTCCACGCGTCCTCGGCCGGGTCGTAGCACTCCACCGAATCCAGGAAGGTGTGGCCGTCGTAGCCCCCTGCGCGCACCAACCCCCCCCCCCCCAAAAAAAATAATAATAATTAAAGCGTTTAGGGCTCCATTTCCACCGCCAGAACACCCCCCATCTCCCCAACCCCCCCCATGCCAGCCCCAAGCCTACCCAGCACGTAGAGCATACCCCCCCCCCCCAAAAAAATAATAATTAAAGCGTTTAGGGCTCCGTTTCCACCGCCAGACCCCCCCCAAGTCCCCCCCCCCCTCTCGCCCCCAGGCCTACCCAGCACGTAGAGCCCCCCCCCCCAAACCCCTCAAAAATAAATAATAATTAAAGCGTTTAGGGCTCCGTTTCCACCACCAGACCCCCCCCCCATCTCTCCAAAACCCCCCCTCCAAAAAAAAATAAAGCATTTAGGGCTCCGTTTCCACCACCAGACCCCCCCCATCTCCCCAACCCCCCCCCCCCCAAAACAAATAAAGCCTTTAGGGCTCCATTTCCACCGCCAGAACCCCCCAAAAAAAAATAAAATTAGAGAGTTCAGGGCTCCGTTTCCACTGCCAGACCCCCCCCATCTCCCCAAATCCCCCCCCAAAAAAAATAATTAAAGCCTTTAGGGCTCCATTTCCACCGCCAGACCCCCCCAGACCCCCCCCAAGTCCCCCCCCCCGGGCCTACCCAGCACGTAGATCTTGCCCTGGTAGACGGTGACGCCCAGGGCGCTGCGGCGGTGCCGCATGGGCGCCGCGAAGCTCCAGCTGTCACTCTCCACGTCGTAGCGCTCGGTGCTGTTGAGCTGGTCGCTGCCGTCGTAGCCCCCCATGGCGTAGATGCAGTTGTTGAGGGCGCAGACCCCTGCCCGGGACCGGGACAAGGAACGAGTTTTTTTTTTTTTTTTTGGGGGGGGTGGTAAAAGGGACCCCCAAAGTCCCGTCCCGGCGGGGCAGGCGCCCGAATTTGCCCCCCCGCCTCCGGCCTGGCCGGGAGCGCTTCCAGCGCCCTCAGCTCCTTCCCCGGGCCCTCAGAGGGAAGAAGTCCACCCTTATTTAACCTAAATCCCCCCAATTTCAGCCCCGCGCCCCATCAAAAAGCAATAACCCATAACACCCCCCCCCACCACCACCAAAGACCCTCCCCCCCCCAAACCTTCCCTGCAACCCCCCTTGGGGCTCTGGCAGCATCTCCCTGCTCTCCCCAAACCCCATTTTCCCTCTCCCAGACCCCTTTTTTCTTCTCCCAGCCCCTTCTTTTCAGGCTGCCCCCCCCCAAAATCCCCCTCCTCACCCTGGGACCCCCCCCGGCCCCATCTCATTGCCCCCCCCCCTTGGGGCTCCAGCAGCCATCTCCCTGCTCTCCCAGACCCCATTTTTCCTCTCCCAGACCCCTTTTTTCTTCTCCCAGCCCCTTCTTTTCAGGCTGCGCCCCCAAAAGCCCCCTCCTCGCCCCCTGGGACCCCCCCAGCCCCATCTCATTGCCCCCAGCCCCTTCTTTTCTTCTCCCAGCCCCTTCTTTTCAGGCTGCCCCCCCCAAAATCCCCCTCCTCGCCCCCTGGGACCCCCCCGGCCCCATCTCACTGCCCCCCCCTTGGGGCTCTGGCAGCATCTCCCTGCTCTCCCAAACCCCATTTTCCCTCTCCCAGACCCCTTTTTTCTTCTCCCAGCCCCTTCTTTTCAGGCTGCCCCCCCCAAAATCCCCCTCTTCACCCCTTAGGACCCCCCAGCCCCCCCCCCCCCCTTGGGGCTCCAGCAGCCGTCTCCCTGCTCTCCCAAACCCCATTTTTCCTCTCCCGGCCCCCGTTTTTCCTCTCCCAGCCCCTTCTTTTCAGGCTGCCCCCCCCAAAATCCCCCTCCTCGCCCCCTGGGACCCCCCCAGCCCCATCTCATTGCCCCCCCTCCCCCCCTTATGGCTCCAGCAGCCGTCCCCCTGCTCTCCCAGACCCCTTTTTTCCTCTCCCAGACCCCTTTTTTCCTCTCCCAACCCCTTCTTTTCGGGCTGCCCCCCCCAAAACCCCCCTCCTCGCCCCCCCCCCCCCCCCCCCGGACCCCCCCAGCCCCGTCTCACCGGCCCCGCTGCGGATGCTGGCCATGGGGGCGATGGCTCTCCAGGCGTCCCGCTCGGGGTGGTAGCACTCGGCCGAGCGCAGCCGGGCCGTGCCGTCGAACCCCCCCACGGCGTAAAGGAGCCGGTTGAGCACCGCCACCCCCACCCCGATGCGGCGCGTCAGCATGGGGGCCACCAGCTGCCACTCGTCCCGCTCCGGCTCATACCTGGGGGGGGGGACGGACACAGACATGACAGGGATAAAGCCCCCCCCCATCCCAAATCTTGGGGCACGCAGGATCCTTTTGGGACCCCCCCCCCCCAAGTAGCCTTGGGGTCCTGCTGTTGGCACCAGGGTGGGTCTAATCCCCCCCCCCCCCCCCAAAGCAACTCTGTGCCCCCCCCCCCCCCAAAGCAGCCCTCTTACCAGCCCTGGGGGCTTATTTATGGCTGCCCCCCCCCCGGACACCCCCAAACTCATGTTATTAGAGTCGGGGTAAACCTGTCCCCCCCCCCACCCCCCCACCCCGAGGCTTGTGTTAATGGACCTGGGGTGGGTATTTCCCCGCAGGAACACCCCTGGGGGGGCTTCAGCAGCACTGGGGCAGATCTGTGCCCCCCCCCCCGGGCAGATCTGTGCCCCCCCCCGGAGCAGAACGGCCCCCTTTTCCCCCCCACATTTAGGGCAGCTCTGTGTCAGCCCTGGGGCAGATTCTTTCTTTCCCCCCGGGGGGGGGCTGGCGTTATTGGACCCAAGGCAGATCCTTGCCCCCCCTTGTGCCCCCCCCCCCCAGGGCAGCTCCTTGCCCTCCAAGACAGATCCTTGTGCCCCCCCCCCCCAACAGATTCTTCCTCCCCCCCCCCCCTCCAGGACAGATCCTTGCCCCCCCAGGGCAGCTCCTTGCACCCCCCCCAGGGCAGATCCTTGTCCCCTTCCAGGACAGATCCTTGTGCCCCCCCCGGACAGATTCTTGCCCCTCCCAGGGCAGCTCCTTGCACCCCCCCCCCCCCCAGGGCAGATCCTCGTGCCCCCCCAAGACAGATTCTTGCCCCCCCCCCCCAGGACAGCTCCTTGTCCCCTTCCAGGACAGATCCTTGTGCCCCCCCAGGGCAGATCCTTCTCCCCTTCCAGGACAGATCCTCATGCCCCCCCCCAGGGCAGCTCCTTGTGCCCCCCCCAGGGCAGATCCTTTCGCCCCCAGGGCAGATCCTTGCACCCCCCCCAGGCCAGCTCCTTGTCCCCTTCCAGGGCAGCTTCCTTGTGCCCCCCCAGGACAGATCCTTGCACCCCCCCCAGGGCAGCTCCTTTGCCCCCCCCAGGGCAGCTCCTTGTGCCCCCCCCAGGGCACCTCCTTGCCCCCATGCGGCCAAATCCTTTCCCCCCAGGCCAAATCCTTGCCCCCCCCCCCCCCCCCCCCCCAGTTAACCCCCCCCCGGCCTCACCTCTCCACGCTGCTGTGGTGCACGCAGCCGTGCGACCCCCCCACGGCGTAGATCATGCCGTCGATCACCCCCCACCCCGATGCGGTTGCGGGGGACGCTCATGGGGGCGCAGGGCGACCAGCGGTTCGTCATGGGGTTGTAGCAGTCGATGGCGGCCGAGTCGGTGTTGCCGTCGGGGGAGTTGTTCCGCCCCCCCACGGCGTAGAAGAGCCCCCCCACCACGCAACCCCCCAGGCCGCTGCGGGGCACCTGCAGGTCGGCCAGGCGCACCCAGGAACCGTCGCGGGGGTTGAAGGCCTCCAGGTAGCCCAGGGACTGGCGGTAGTAGCCGCCGGCCGTGTAAATGAGCTGCCCGACTTTGGGGGCCCGGCCGGGGAGCACCTGGGTGGGTTTGTGGAGGGTGAGGTCCTGGAAGATCTGCGCCAGGTAGTCCTTGGAGCGGGCGTCGGAGCGCAGCAGCTCGCACTTCTGGAGCTGCAGCTGGAGGAAGTGCGGGGTGAGCGCGTGGCAGCGCACGGCGCGCAGCAGCGCCTGCACGTAGGGGCGCCGGTGCTCGCAGTCGTACTGCACCCAGTTGATGCAGGCGTGGAACACCTCGGACTCGCAGCGCACGTTCAGCTCGTCGCGGCTGATCAGCGTGGCCAGCTGGCAGTGCGACAGGTTGAAGAACTCCTCCTGCTTCGAGACCTGGTTTGGTTTTTTTTTGGGGGGGGGGGGAGACATGCGGTGACCCCCCATTCCGGCAATCCTGGCATCACCCCGGCGCCTTCAAGTGGAAAGAGCCGCCGGGGGGGAGTGGGGGGGGTCCACGGGGTCTGTCGGGGGGCCCCGGTGGGATGCAGAGCCTGTCCCCATCCCCTAGAGCCCCCCCCCAGGGGTCCCCACGTCCCCCCGGGACCCCCAGCGCCATAAGGGGCTCCCCACATCCCCCCCCAGTTCCAAGCCTCCCCCCCTTCCCGAGGACCCCCAGCCCCTCGGGGGGTCTCTGCACACCCCCAGCACCCCCCATCCCCACGGGGGTCTCCCCAGGCCCCCTACCCCCTCAGGGCTCTCCCCCCTTCCCCAGGACCCCCCTATGCTCCCCATGACCCCCCATCCCCACGGGGCTCTCCCCACACCCCCCAGCTCCAAACCTCCCCATACCCCCCATCCCCATGGGGCTCTCCCTACACCCCCTATGATACCCCCATCCCCACGGGGCTCTCCCCACACCCCTAGGCCCCCCATCCCCATGGGGTCTCCCCCATTCCCCAGGACCCCCCCATCCCCACAGGGCTCTCCCCCACACCCCCCAGGACCCCCAGACCCTCAGGGTTCTCCCCACACCCCCCAGTTTCAAACCTCCCCAGGTCCTCCATCCCCACGGGGCTCTCCCCACACCCCCCATGACCCCCCCATCCCCACGGGGGTCTCCCCCATTCCCCATGACCCCCCCATCCCCATGGGGCTCTCCCCACCCCCCCAGGACCCCTCCCCATCCCCTCCCAACCCCCCCCCAGCCTCTTGGGGCTCTCCCCACACTCCCCAATTCCAAACCTCCCAGGACCCCCATTCCCAGGGGGCTCTTCCCACCCTCCCTCCCATGACCCCCCCAGCCCCATGGGGGTCTCCCCCATTCCCCATGACCCCCCCATCCCCCACGGGGCTCTCCCCACCCCCCCAGCACCCCCAGACCCTCATGGGTCTCCCCATGTCCCCCAGTTCCAATGTTCCCCACATCCTCCAGGCCCCCCATCCCCATGGGGCTCTCCCCACACCCCCCATGAGCCCCCCATCCCCATGGGGGTCTCCCCCATTCCCCATGAGCCCCCCCATCCCCATGGGGCCTCTCCCCACACCCCCAGGACCCCCCCCCATCCCCTCCCAACCCCCCCCCAGCCTCTTGGGGCTCTCCCCACACCCCCCAGTTCCAAACCTCCCAGGACCCCCATTCCCAGGGGGCTCTTCCCACCCTCCCTCCCATGACCCCCCCAGCCCCATGGGGGTCTCCCCCATTCCCCATGACCCCCCCATCCCCCACGGGGCTCTCCCCAACCCCCCAGGACCCCCCCCATCCCCTCCCAACCCCCCCCAGCCTCTTGAGGCTCTCCCCACACCCCCCAGTTCCAAACCTCCCAGGACCCCCATTCCTAGGGGGCTCTTCCCAACCTGCCCCCAGGACCCCCCCATGGCCCATGGGGCTCTCCCCACCCCCCCCCATGACCCCGCCGTCCCCACGGGGCTCTCCCCCCCACCCCCCCCATGACCGCCCCCCACCCCCCCCGCCCCCCCCCGCCCCGCCTCACGGCTCACCTCCCCGAAGTGCATGTAGATGTACTCGCGGGCGCAGCTGGTGCAGCTCGGCGCAGCCGATCTGCTCGGCGAAGTTGGCGATGCCGATGGCGTTGCTGGGTCGAGCTGCTGCACCAGGAAGTCGCAGCAGGCGCGCACCACGCTGTCGATCTGGTACATGACGGCGCCGTTCATCACGTGCAGCACGCAGCGCTCGCCCACCGAGATGGACGCCGTGTAGGCGAACTCCACCAGCCGCTCCATCACCCGCGGGTGCACCCCTTCGATGGGCACCACCTCCATCGCCTGCTCGCGCAGGCCGGCCGTGAACATGGCCTTGAAGACGGGGCTGGACGAGGCCAGGACCACCTTGTGGGCCGGGAAGTCGGCGGGGGGGGCGTCGCGGTAGCGCACCCGCAGGGTGACGTCGCAGAGCTGCCGGCTGAGCCGCAGCTGGTTCATGATGCCGAAGGCGTGCTTGGGGTGCTCCTCCAGGGTGTAGCTGAACGAGCGGTTCCCCTGCCCCGACGGCGTCACCTCCGCCTGGCACTCGGGCGCGTACATGCCGGAGGAGCATGGCAGGCCCCCCCCCCGGGGGGCTCGGGAGGTGGTGGGGGGGGGGGGTTTGGGGGGTGTCCGGGGGGGTTACGGGTGGGCTAAGAGGGGGCCGCGGGGCTCCCGGGGGGCGGCGCGGGGGACGGCGGCGGCGGCGGCGGAGCTGTGGGAGAGAGGAGGGGTTAGAGGGGGGGGGGACGGGGAAACTGAGGCACGGGGGGGGAAGGGGACCCGAATTATCCCTGGGGCATTTGGGGGAAACTGAGGCACGGGGAGGGGGAAGAGGCACCCCCAGATCACCCCTGGGGCATTTGGGGAAACTGAGGCACAGGGAGGGAAGGGGACCCCAAATTATCCCTGGGGCATTTTGGGAAACTGAGACACAGGGGGGAAGAGGACCCCGAATTATCCCTGGAGCACTTGGGGAAACTGAGGGCATTTGGGGGGGGGAAGAGGCACCCCAAATTATCCTTGGGGCATTTAGGGAAACTGAGACACGGGAGGGAAGGGGACCCCTGAATTATCCCTGGGGCATTTGGGGGAAACTAAGGCACGGGGGGGGGAAGAGGCACCCCCAGATCGTCCCTGGGGCATTTGGGGGAAACTGAGGCACCGGGGGGGGGGAAGAGGCACCCCCAAATTATCCCTGGGGCATTTGGGGAAACTGAGGCACGGGGGGGGGGGGGCAACACTCTTCGCCCCCCCAGGGTCATCCCTGGAGCATAAGGGGGGAAACTGAGGCACGGGGCAGGAAGGGGGCACCCCCAGATCGTCCCTGGGGCATTTGGGGGAAACTGAGGCACGGGGGGGGGAGGGGAAGGGGACCCCCCCCCCGCGATCATCCCTGGAGAATGGGGGGGGGCGGGGGGGGAAGAGGCACAGGGGAAAGGGGGGGGGCATAGGAATGGGGGGGGCCCCCCCACGATCCCCAGCACCCAATGGGGAAACTGAGGCACGGGGGGGGCAAGGGGGGGCAGGGGAAGGGAACCTCCAGGTAGAACGGGGGGGGGGGGGCACGGGGGGGGGACCCCGGTGTCACCCCCGATACACGCGGGGGGGGGAACTGAGGCACGGGGGGGGGGGTCCCAGTCCCCTCCCCCCCCCCCCCGTAACCCCAATTCCCTCCCCCCCCCCCCAACTATCCCAGTGCCCCCCCCCGGATATTTTCTTTTGGGGGGGGGGGGGGAAACCCCAACCCTAACCCCAAAAACACCGAACCGGTGGGGGGGGGGGAGGACTGGGCCCCCCCCCTCCCCTCGGTGTAAACAAACCGGGGGGGGGGGGGGGGGGAGAGCAAAGGGAGCGGGGGGGGGGCGGTCCCGGGGGCGGGGTTCTGGAGGGGGGGGGGGGTCCCGGGGACATGGGGGGGGTCCCGAGGAGGGGGGGGGGGGCTGGGGGGGGGGCTCACCCGGCCATGGCGCGGCCCCGGCGGCTGCTGGCGGCGCGGGGGGGGGCGGTGCGGGAGGGGGGGGGGGCGGGGGGGGGGCCGTGACTAAGCAGCGCGCGGCGCCCACGTCACAGTAAGAGTCCCCCCCCCCGCCTTGGCCACGCCCCCTCCTTCTCCGGCCACGCCCACCTCCCGTGACGTCACCCGCAGGCCACGCCCCCGCGCCGCGTGTCCCCCCCCCTTCGGGTTTCCCGCCAGAATAAAAGTCCTCGGGGGGGGGGGAGGGGTCAGAAGGGGGTGGGGTGGGGGGCGTGACGTCACGGGGGGTGTGGCCCCTGAGTCACGTGGGTGGCGCGTGCGTCACAGGGGGTGGCCCCGTGGCCCTTGGGTGGCCCCTGGGGTGGCCGCGGGTCCCTGGGTGTCCCCTGGGTGTCCCCTGGGTGTCCCCGTGTCACCCGGGGCTGGGGCGTCTGGGTGTCACCTGCCCCCTGGGGTGTCCCCAGGTCCCTTGGGTGTCCCCCTGTCCCCTGGGGTGTCCCCAGGTCCCCTGGGTGTCCCCGTGCCACCCGGGGCTGGGGCGTCTGGGTGTCACCTGCCCCCTGGGGTGTCCCCAGGTCCCCTGGGTCCCCCCATGTCAGCCTGGATTGGGACATTTCGGTGTCCCTTGGGTGACCCCTGTCCCCTGGGGTATCCCCGTGTCCCCTGGGTGTCCCCCTGTGCCCTGGGGGTGTCCCCGTGCCACCCGGGGCTGGGGCGTCTGGGTGTCACCTGCCCCTTGGGGTGTCCCTGTGTCCCCTGGGTCCCCCCATGTCAACCTGGATTGGGACATTTCGGTGGCCCTTGGGTGACCCCTGTCCCCTGGGGTGTCCCCGTGTCCCCTGGGTGTCCCTAGGTCACCCTGGATTGGGACATTCTGGCATTGCTGTGTCCCCTGGGGTGTCCCCGTGTCCCCTGGGGTGTCCCCCTGTCCCATGGGGTGTCCCCGTGTCCCCTGGGTCCCCCCGTGTCACCCTGGATTGGGACATTTCGGTGGCCCTTGGGTGACCCCTGTCCCCTGGGGTGTCCCCAGGTCCCCTGGGTGTCCCTAGGTCACCCTGGATTGGGACATTCTGGCATCGCTGTGTCCCCTGGGGTGTCCCCGTGTCCCCTGGGGTGTACCCCTGTCCCCTGGGGTGTCCCCGTGTCCCCTGGGTCCCCCCGTGTCACCCTGGATTGGGACATTTCGGTGTCCCTTGGGTGTCCCCACGTCCCCTGGGGTGTCCCCACATTACCCTAGGTTGGGACGTTCTGGCGTCCCCGTGTCACCCTGAGCGTCCCCGTGTCACCCCGCGGCTGGGCCCGTCCCGCTGCCACCCTCGGCTGGGGACCTCTCGGTGTCCCCCGCGCTGTCCCCAGCGGAAGGGGACTCAGCGAGCCCAGTGGCTCCAAAAAGCTCCAAAATCGGCTTTTTTTATTACAAACGCGTTACAAAAAAAATTGAGCGGGGGGGGGGGGGGAAGCAAAGAGAGCAGTGGGGTCACGGGGGGGGGGGGGACAACAACAGTGACAAGACGGGGACGGGGACCCCCCCCAGGCTTGACGGGGATGGGGGGGGGACAGGGATGGGGACATGGGGACGGGGACATGGGGACGGGGACAAGGACGGGGACAGCGCCAGGCCCCCCCCCACATCACCCCTGCCCCCCCTGCGCCCCTTTCCCCCCCTGGGGCCCCGTCGAGCCGCTGGTGTCCCCCCCCCTCCGCCCTCGCCGTCCCCGAGCGGCTCCCGCTTCCCCCCCCCGGTGCCGGGCAGCCCCCTCCTGGTCCCTTCGCCGGGGGGGTCGCGGCAGCAGCCCCCCGCCCCCAGCAGCCTCCCGACGGCGCGGCACAGCTCCCGGCTGGTCAGGGTGTAGAGCAGGGGGTTGAGCAGGGAGTTGGCCATGGCCACCCCCAGGAAATAATCGGCCTGGTAGAGCACGGCGCACGCCCCCGGGCACCCCCAGGCGTCCAGCAGCAGGAGGAGGAAGAGGGGCAGCCAGCAGGCGATGAAGGCCCCCACCACCACCGCCACCGTCCGCAGCAGCGCCAGGTAGGCCCGCGCCCTCCGCCTCCCCCCCAGGCGCCGCCCGCTGCCCCGCGCCGCCCGGTAGACGCGGGCGTAGAGGATGACGATGGCCACCAGGATGGCGAGGAAGAGCGCCACGCAGAAGAAGACGTAGCCCTTGGAGTAGAGCGGCAGCACGGTGGAGCAGGCCGCCAGGTCCCCCAGGCAGTTCCAGCCCAGGCCCGGCAGCGCCGCCAGCGCCACCGCCGCCCCCCAGCTGGCCCCCGCCAGCGCCAGCATCCTCCCCTTCTTGTCCCCGCGGGCCACCGCCACCCGCGCCATGGTGAGGTGCCGCTCCACCGCGATGGCCAGCAGGCTGAGCACCGAGGCGGCCAAGGTGGCGAAGACGCCGCCCTCGCGCAGGAACCAGAGCGCCGGCGTCAGGCGCAGCGTGGTGGCGCCGGACATGGCGATGTTGGCGGTGTAGGCCACGCCGGCCAGCAGGTCGGAGAGCGTCAGGTTGCCCAGCAGGTAGTACATGGGCGAGTGCAGCTTCTTGTCGCGCCACAGGGCCACCAGCACCACCAGGTTCTCCAGCACGATGACGCCGCAGACGGCCAGGAAGGCGACGGCCTCGGGCCGCAGGCTGCCGCGGTAGCGCCCGGCGTGCAGCTTGCCCGTGTAGTTGTAGTGCAGCGCGATGATGGCGTTGTCCGGCGGCTCCATGGCGGGCGGCGCGCGCGGCTACATGGCGGGGGCACCGGGGCGGGGGGGGTGGGGGGGGTCTGGGGGGGTCCGCTGGGCCTGCGGGGGGGGAGGGGGGGTGTGAGTGGGGGGCACCCATGGGTGGGCATGTCATGGATACATGTCTGTGGGGCACCCATGGGTGCTCGTGTTGTGGGTATACGTGTGTGGGCACCCGTGGATGTTGGTGTCATGGATAAACATGTGTGGGGCACCCATGGGTGTTCATATCGTGGATATATGTGTGTGGGCACCCATGGGTGCTCATGTCGTGGATATATGCGTGTGGGCACCCGTGCGTGTTGGTGTCATGGATAAACAGGTGTGGGGCACCCATGGGTGCTCATGTCGTGGATATATGCATGTGAGCACCCGTGGTTGTTTGGGTTGTGGATATATGTATGTGGGGCACCCATGGGTGCTTGTGTTGTGGATATACGCACGTGGGCACCCATGGGTGTTGGTGTCATGGATAAACATGTGTGGGGCACCCATGGGTGTTCGTGCCGTGAATATACACATGTGGGTGCTCACGTTGTGGATACACACATCTGGGGCACCCATGGGTGTTCGTGTCATGGATATCCGTGTGTGGGCACCCATGGGTGTTCATGTCGTGGATATATGTGTGCGGGGCACCCATGAGTGTTCGTGTTGTGGATATACGTCTGTGCGGCACTCATAGGCGTTTGTGTCATGGATACCTGTGTGCAGGGCACCCGTGGGTGCTCGTGTTGTGGTTACAGGTGTGCAGGGCACCCATGGGTGTTCGTGTTGTGGATATACGTCTGTGGAGCACCCGTGGGTGTTCATGTCATGGCTGTACGCATGTGGACACCTGTGGGTGTTTGTGTCATTGACACGTGTGTGGGGCACCCATGGGTGTTCGCACTGTGGATACATGCATGTGGAGCAGCCATGGGTGTTCGTGTTGTGGATACACATGTGTGGGGTGCCCACTGGTGTTCGTGTCATGGATACACACGTGTGGGGCTCATGTGGGTGCTCACGCTATGCCGACACACGCGCGTGCAGCTCACATGGGTGCTCGCTATTGACACACGCGTGTGCAGCTCACGTGGGTGCTCACGCCGTGGATACACACGCGCGGGAGCCGTGTGGGCGCTCATGCTATGGCTACACGCGCGTGCGACTCACGTGTGTTGCTGGGCACGTGTGCACGGGGCTCCCCCCACGGCTCCACACGCGTGTGCACCAACACGGGGCTCCCCGCACGCGTGTGCACAACACGGGGCTCCCCGCACGCATGTGCACCAACACGGGGCTCCCTGCACGCATGTGCACCACGTGTGGGTGAGCAACACGTGTGCACGGGGCTCCCCCGACGTCCCCCCCACACGTGCACAGACACGGGTGCACCCCCACGGCCCCACACGCGTGTGCACCACCACGGGGCTCCCCCCACGGCCCCACACGCGTGTGCACCACCACGGGGCTCCCCACACACGTGTGCACCACGTGTGGGTGAGCGACGCGTGTGCACGGGGCTCCCCCGACGCCCCCCCCACGCGTGCACGGACACGGGTGCACCCCCACGGCCCCACACGCGTGTGCACCACCACGGGGCTCCCCACACGGCCCCACACACGTGTGCCGGCGGGTGGGGAGGGCCACGCACGTTTGCACACCCACGGGGGGGGGAGGGGGGGGGCACGCTCACCCCCTTTGGGTGCTGACCACACGCGTGGGTGCTCGCGTGGGGTCCGCGCCAGCGCATGCGCTTTTATGGGTGCTCCCCACCCCCCGGGGTGTGTGTGTGGGGGGGTTTCTCCGTGCGCACGTGCGCGCACGCTCACCTGGGTGCCCCCCCCCCCCACCCGTGGGATCCCTGCCCACCCATGGGTGCCCCCCCCGTGGGATCCCCGCACCCCTTTGCGCGTCGCTGCCCGCGGGCACCCGCCGC